>NW_027139873.1:0-83660 GCF_035084215.1 Heptranchias perlo | reverse complement strand
GAGACATTTGTAACTGTTTTTGGAGGTCTCCCAGACTTCAATACTCGGACGCGGGGACATAGCCTAAGATTTAGAGCCAGGACGTGCAGGAGTGAAGTTGGGAAATGCTTCTACACGCAAAGGGTGGGAGACGTTTGGAACACTCTTCTACAGACGGCAGTTGATGCGAGCTCACTTGTGAATGTTAAATCTGAGATTGATCGATTTGTGTGAACCAAGGGTATTAAGGGATATGGGGCTAAGACGGGTATATGGAGTTAGGTCACAGGTCCACCATGATCTCATTGAATGGTGGAACAGGCTCGAGGGGCGAAATGCCATGGCCACTTGCTGCCTCTTGATATGTGCCAACTTTTCCTGCAAGAAAGCGGGACGTGTGTCTGGATGATGTACCTGTCATGGTTGAATAGCTGCCAGTGTGTGTGGCCTGTGAGTTGTGGGTGGGCGGCTTGAAACAGTGGTAATGTGTAAGGGTGAGAGGAAGCATCTGATTGGAAGAGTTGAGTATTGATGGGAAGAGTTTATTGGTGTGTGGGCGATGGGGGTGTGGTGTGTGGTGCAGTTGGTCGGAGACACCACTTGACAGTTGACCTCACTCACCTTGACCACTCATGTCAAAGCATTGAACTTCTTCCTGCACTGCATCCATGTTCATGATGCTGTGCGCCTGGCATTGACTTCGTCCCCCGCTGCCTCCCACTGCCTTTTGGATATATGCCTGGAGGGCCTCTTGCACCCCCCGCGGTTATAGGATGTCCCTCCTTCTGTCCACCTCTTGCACCCAAGGTCTGTAGTGCATCAGCAGAGAACCTTGGTGCATGCACTCTCGCAGGCCTGGTTCCAACTCAGATCGGCAGATTGGTGAGGTCTGGTGTGCAGATTGGAGGATGTGGGATTTTGTGGTGCGCAACCTTTATTCAATGTTTTAACATAACTCATTGGTGTGTAAATATAAGGATGGGATCTGCATCTGTGTTTTACCTGTGCGACGTCTGGTCTCTGTTCAGACTCTGTGCAGACAGTAGACTGTTATTTTCAGCAAATAACAGGTACCAGCTACCTTTAAGAGATTTCTAAGAAACATCCTCCCTTTAAGAGATTGAGCACCCTCTGGTGGTGGAAAGTGCGAATTGCATTGATTCCACCCACAAGGCCTGGAATGAACGCTGATTGCAGGAGAGTCCTCGGGTGGGCTGAAACTTGTGTCCTGCACAGGGGTCATTGGGCTCGGGGGTAACAGCACATCACACTACCTACGCCCAAAAACGGCCCCGATCCAATTTTTCTCCCCTCATGATTTTGAAAACCTCTATTAAATCTCCACTTAACTTTCTCTCCTCTAAAGAGAACCATCCTCGCTTCTCCAGTCTCTACACGTAACTTCCTCAGTACTGACCCTCCGACAGTGCAGCACTCCCTCAGTACTGACCCTCCGACACTGCAGCACTCCCTCAGTACTGACCCTCCGACACTGCAGCGCTCCCTCAGTACTGACCCGCCGACAGTGCAACGCTCCCTCAGTACTGACCCTCCGACAGTGCAGCGCTCCCTCAGTACTGACCCTCCGACAGTGCAGCGCTCCCTCAGTACTGACCCTCCGACAGTGCAGCGCTCCCTCAGTACTGACCCTCCGACAGTGCAGCACTCCCTCAGTACTGACCCTCCGACAGTGCAGCACTCCCTCAGTACTGACCCTCCGACAGTGCAGCACTCCCTCAGTACTGACCCTCCGACAGTGCAGCACTCCCTCAGTACTGACCCTCCGACAGTGCAGCACTCCCTCAGTACTGACCCTCCGACAGTGCAGCACTCCCTCAGTACTGACCCTCCGACGGTGCAGCACTCCCTCAGTACTGCACTGTGTGTGTCGGCCTGGATTATGAGCTCAATGACGTCAATGCAGAGTCACCGATTCCATCCCTCTCCCTGGCCACTGTCTGAGGCTGGACCAGACCGTTCACAACCTTGGAGTTCTATTTGACCCTGAGATGATCTTCTGACACCATATTCACTCCATCACCAAGACCGCCTACTTCCACCTCTGTAACTTCGCCCATCTCTGCCCCTGCTTCAGCTCATCTGCTGCTGAAACCCTCATCCATGCATTTGTTACCTCCAGACTTGACTATTCCAATGCTCTCCTGGCCGGCCTCCAATTTTACCCTCCATAAACTTCAGCTCCTCCAAAACTCTGCTGCCCGTATCCTAACTCGCACCAAGTCCTGTTCACCCATCACCCCTGCACTCGCTGACCGACATTGGCTCCCAGACAAGCAACACCTGAAATTTAAAATTCTCATCCTTGTGTTCAAATCCCTCCCTGGCCTCGCCCCTCCCTATCTCTGTAACCTCCTCCAGCCCTACAACCCTCCGAGATCTCTGCACTCCTCCAATTCTGGCCTCTTGCGCATCCCCGATTTTAATCGCTCCACCATTGGCGGCCGTGCCTTCAGCTGCCTCGGCCCGAAGCTCCGGAATTCCCTCCCTGAACCTCTCCCCCTCTCTCTCCTCCTTTAAGACCCTCCTTAAAACCCACCTCTTTGACCAAGCTTTTGATCACCTGTCCAAATATCTCCTTATGTGACTCCGTGTCAATTTTTTTTTGATAATCACTCCTGTGAATCTCCTTAGTCGTTTTCCGATGTTAACGGTGTGATATAAATGGAGGATGTTGTTTTTGGACTGCGGTGAGTTATTGCAGGAAGCCATTAATGTTCATCCTCTTCTGATCGATTTGCGGGCACATCACATCTTTACTGTATCTGTGTTGTTACCAGGGCAATCGTCCAGATTGAGATAAAGCAATAAACATCACGATAAGACATTTATTCCTCTGGCCCCAGACATCACAACACTTCAACATTAAATTGAATGACCAGATTTCTGTAGCCGGCTGCTCTCTGCGTAGGTCGAGGGCATCAGATCGTAACAGATAAACTGTTGTAATGGAGAGAACGGCTTTAGTGAAGTGTGATTGAAGGTTTCCCCATCTCTGTAACCCCCTCCAGCCCGACACCCCTCCCCATCTCTGTAACCCCCTCCAGCCCTACATCCCTCCCTATCTCTGTAACCCCCTCCAGCCCTACATCCCTCCCTATCTCTGTAACCCCCTCCAGATCTCTGTAACCCCCTCCAGCCCGACACCCCTCCCCATCTCTGTAACCCCCTCCAGCCCGACATGCCTCCCCATCTCTGTAACCTCCTCCAGCCTGACACCCCTCCCTATCTTTGTAACCTCCTCCACCCCGACAATCCTCCCTCTCTCTGTAACCCCCTCCAGCCCAACACGCCTCCCCATCTCTGCACCCCTCCCTATCTCTGCCACCTCCTCCAGCCCTACAACCCTCTGAGATCTCTGCGCTCCTCCAATTCTGGCCTCTTGTGCATCCCCAGTTTTCATCACCCCACCATTGGCGGCCGTGCCTTCAGCTGCCTGGGCCCTAAGCTCCGGAAATCCCTCGCTGAACCTTTCTGCCTCTCCACCTCTCTCTCCTCCCTTTAGATGCTTCTTAAAAACCACCTCTTTGTCCAAGCTTTTGGTCACCTGTCCTAATGTCTCCATCTTTGTTTCGGTGTCAAATGTTTTGTCTGATTTACACTCCTGTGAATTTCCTTGGGACGTTTTACTCCGTTAAAGGCGCTATATAAATGCAGTTTGTTGTGTGTGGAATTACAGGGCCCAGCATGAATCCTGAGATCCCTGGGCCCTATATTGTCCCCTCAGTGTGTTGTATCTCTACACGGCCCGAGCTGGGACTGTTTCCTTGTTCTGGGGGCTCTGTCCCGCAGGGCTCTCAACGGCAGAGTAACTGAGAGGGACGGAGTGATCGCAGTGGGGGAAGGGACTTCTCAATCACACAACACAGGGGAATGACCTTCCTTTTAACACCGTCAGACCTCTTTAAAATGGACCCGTGCTGGAGGGAGTTTCAGGGAATTGGTCTGATTCTTCCTTTAAGTGAAAGGAGTTTTAATTTGTGTCACTGGTTGACTTGATGCAGGACTGGAATGAGCTGCCTGGATATTCACAGAGTGAGCAACGTTATATTGGGAACTCGCAGGGCAAGGCAGCGATTGGAGCAATAACTCTGTGTTGTGGGACATTCAGATCATTATCAGCTGTGAATAGAAGAGTGAGGAGCCCCCGAGGGAGGGTAAAACCTGCCCCCAGGAGAGTGGGACCATCAATCGGGGGCTGTGTGTAATTCAGGGCACTGGCTCGGTCTCACTTTCTAATCTCACTCACAGGGAAACACCTGGGTTTCCTCCGTCCTCTGATTAATGCTTTGGGCCTGAGACACTCTCCTGTTTATTGGACTATCGATATCAGTAGAATTGTGTTTGCCTTTTAATGAGGGTCTAATCTCGCTGCTCCCTCTTGGTTCCAGAAAGTCCTCTGCGTGTTGGGAGCGATGCGATTCCTCCCTCTTCTGCTCCAAACAGGAGAGAAATAACAATCCCATTAAACGCTGATATTCCCATCTCTCAGGGACAGAAACACCGGCAGAGATGTCGGTCCCGATGGGCTCAGTTTCTGCTCCAGGTTCTGTTCCGTTTGTCAGTCGGTGAGAACTCGTTCACCAACAGTGAGCCGCTTGATATCAATCAGCGCGACTGATTGACCGGTTATTGGTCCCAATTGTGTCATTAGTATCCTGGCCGGCCCTGGGTTTAATCACATTGATTGATCACCAGAAATATCAGGCAGAAGGAGAGTGCCAGAAGGAGGCAGTAATAAGGGGTTAAATGTGTGTGGAGTTTCCTGTTGTCTCAGATGTTCCTGTTCACACACTGAGCTGTGTTTGAGGATCTGAGATATCAGCGGGGGTTGCACTAAATCCCATGGTTTGTGGGACCCGGGTTCACACAATTAGAAATTAATTACTCCGATCAACAGATCGCAATTAGACAAATGTGGCCGAGAGACAGAACTGAGCATCAAAGGGAGAGAGTGGAGCCCACGGATTATGGGATGTCCGGGAGTTCAGGTTTTAATTCGCTGCCAGAGGGAGAAATCTTTTTGAATGAACAAGCTTACAGAAAATGTGAACATGTTCCCTGTTGTTGAGTTTAACCAGAAACTTTAAACAGATTATTGAGGGTCAGCGGGGCCCAGATTAAAACAATCTCAGAATATTTAAATGTCTCGGAGCTGTGATATTTCAGCTGGTGAACACGGGACGGTTTAATTTAGAATCATAGAATCATAGAAGTTTACAACATGGAAACAGGCCCTTTGGCCCAACATGTCCATGTCGCCCAGTTTATACCACTAAGCTAGTCCCAATTGCCTGCACTTGGCCCATATCCCTCCATACCCATCTTACCCATGTAACTGTCCAAATGCTTTTTAAAAGACAAAATTGTACCCGCCTCTACTACTGCCTCTGGCAGCTCGTTCCAGACACTCACCACCCTTAAATGGAAGGACGGAGACAACGGGAGCAACAGATCGGTTCGTGGCCAGAAACAGGAGGGAACGGATTTATCGCCCGATCTCTCTGCAGCCGGATCCACACAGCTGCTGCTCTGGGCGTTAGTTCCACTGCAGCAACTGGCCCAGGATCCTTCACCAGGACCCCCCAAACCCGCTCCCCCTCCTTAAACACCCCCCCCTCACCTTAAACACCCCCTCCCCCCCCCATCTTAAACACTCCCCCCTCCCCCCACCTTAAACACCCACTCCCTCCCCCCCCACCTTAAACATCCCCTCCCTCCCCCCACCTTAAACACCAGTGGATGTAGTATATTTGAATTTTCAGGTTGGCAGGCTGTAACTAGTGGGGTACCGGAAGGATCAGTGCTCGGGCCTCAGCTACTTACAATCTATATTAATCACTTAGATGAAGGGATCGAGTGTAATGTATCCAAGTTTGCTGATGATTCAAAGCTGGGTGCAAAAGTAAGCTGTGAGGAGGACACTAAGAGTCTTTTTTTTATTCGTTCATGGGATGTGGGCGTCGCTGGCGAGGCCGGCATTTATTGCCCATCCCTAATTGCCCTCGAGAAGGTGGTGGTGAGCCGCCTTCTTGAACCGCTGCAGTCCGTGTGGTGACGGTTCTCCCACAGTGCTGTTAGGAAGGGAGTTCCAGGATTTTGACCCAGCGACAATGAAGGAACAGCGATATATTTCCAAGTCGGGATGGTGTGTGACTTGGAGGGGAACGTGCAGGTGGTGTTGTTCCCATGTGCCTGCTGCTCTTGTCCTTCCAGATGGTGGAGGTCGCGGGTTTGGGAGGTGCTGTTGAAGAAGCCTTGTCGAGTTGCTGCAGTGCATCCTGCAGCCACAGTGCGCCGGTGGTGAAGGGAGTGAATGTTTAGGGTGGTGGATGGGGTGCCAATCAAGCGGGCTGCTTTACCTTGGATGGTGTCGAGCTTCTTGAGTGTTGTTGGAGCTGCACTCATCCAGGCAAGTGGAAAGTATTCCATCACACTCCTGACTTGTGCCTTGTAGATGGTGGAAAGGCTTTGGGGAGTCAGGAGGTGAGTCACTCGCTGCAGAATACCCAGCCTCTGACCTGCTCTCGTAGCCACAGTATTTATATGGCTGGTCCAGTTAAGTTTCTGGTCAATGGTGACCTCCAGGATGTTGATGGTGGTGGGTTCGGCGATGGTAATGCCGTTGAATGTCAAGCGGAGGTGGTTAGACTCTCTCTTGTTGGAGATGGTCATTGCCTGGCACTTATCTGGCACGAATGTTACTTGCCACTTATGAGCCCAAGCCTGGATGTTGTCCAGGTCTTGCTGCATGCGGGCTCGGACTGCTTCATTATTTGAGGGGTTGCGAATGGAACTGAACACTGTGCAGTCATCAGCGAACATCCCCATTTCTGACCTTATGGTGGAGGGAAGGTCATTGATGAAGCAGCTGAAGATGGTTGGGCCTGGGACACTGCCCTGAGGAACTCCTGCAGCAATGTCCTGGGGCTGAGATGATTGGCCTCCAACAACCACTACCATCTTCCTTTGTGCTAGGTATGACTCCAGCCACTGGAGAGTTTTCCCCCTGATTCCCATTGACTTCAATTTTACTAGGGCTCCTTGGTGCCACACTCGGTCAAATGCTGCTTTGATGTCAAGGGCAGTCACTCTCACCTCACCTCTGGAATTCAGCTCTTTTGTCCATGTTTGGACCAAGGCTGTAATGAGGTCTGGAGCCGAGTGGTCCTGGCGGAACCCAAACTGAGCATCGCTGAGCAGGTTATTGGTGAATAAGTGCCGCTTGATAGCACTGTCGACGACACCTTCCATCACTTTGCTGATGATTGAGAGTAGACTGATGGGGCGGTAATTGACCGGATTGGATTTGTCCTGTTTTTTGTAGACAGGACATACCTGGGCAATTTTCCACATTGTCGGGTAGATGCCAGTGTTGTGGCTGTACTGGAACAGCTTGGCTGGAGGCGCAGCTAGTTCTGGAGCACAAGACTTCAGCACTACAGCTGGGATGTTGTCGGTCTGCAAAGGGATATAGACAGTTTAAGTGAGTTGGCAAGAAGGTGGCAGATGGAGTATAATGTGGGGAAATGTGAGGTTATTCACTTTTTGGTACAAAGAATAGAAAAACAGAATATTTTTTTAAATGGTGAGAAACTATTAAATGTTGGTGTTCAGAGAGACTTAGGTGTCCTCGTACAAGAAACACAAAAAGTTAGCGTGCAGGTACAGCAAGCAATTAGGAAAGCAAATGGCATGTTGGCCTTTATTGCAAGGGGGTTGGAGTACAAGAGTAAGGAAGTCTTACTACAGTTGTGTAGGAATTTAGTGAGACCTCACCTGGAATACTGCGCACAGTTTTGGTCTCTTTATCTAAGGAAGGATATACTTGCCTTAGAGGCGGTGCAACGAAGATTCACAAGATTGATTCCTGGGATGAGAGGATTGTCCTATGAGGAGAGGTTGAGTAGAATGGGCCTATTCTCTCTGGAGTTTAGAAGAATGAGAGATGATCTCATTGAAATATATAAGATTATGAGGGGGCTTGTCAGGGTAGAAGCTGAGGGATTGTTTCCCCTGGCTGGAGAGTCTAGAACGAGGGAGCATAGTCTCAGGATAAGGGGTCGGCCATTTAAGATTGAGATGAGGAGGAATTTCTTCACACAGAGGGTTGTGAATCTTTGGAATTCTCTACCCCAGAGGGCTGTGGATGCTGAGTCATTGAACATATTCAAGGATGAGATGGATCGAGTTTTGGACTCTCGGGGAATCAAGGGTTATGGGGATCGGGCGGGAAAGTGGAGTTGAGGTCGAAGATCAGCCTTGATCTGATTGAATGGTGGAGCAGGCTCGAGGGGCTGTCTGGCCGACTCCTGTTCCTATTTCTTATGTCCTTCTGGTCTTACAGACTGTCACACTACAGTCCTTCACACTACAGACATTAAGTACAAACATCACCCGACAGACTGTCACAGTGCAGACTGTTAAAGTGCAGACTGTCACACCATATACCGTTGCATTATAGACTGTCACATAATAAAATGTCACATTACAGACTGTCACATTACAGACTGTCACACTGTAGATTGTGAAACTATGGATTGTCACACTACAGACTGTCACCCTACAGACAAACAGCAGTGAGTCTGCAGATATTTCCCTTTATGGTCTTTAGGATCGTGGGGCAAAATTCAGTGGAATACAATTAAACTTTAATATCACATCGGATTCCCTTCCCATCTTTGTTCTCGGTGTCCTCTCCCTGTCTGTCCCCACGCCCTCCCCTGAACACTCCCACCCCTCTGTCCAGACTCGGCTGTAATCACCTCCACTCCCCCTGAACCCCTCCCCCTCTTTCCAGACTCCACTGTAATCCCCACCCCCTCCCCTGAACTCACCCACCCCCTCTGTCCAGACTCGGCTGTAATCATCTCCCCTCCCCCGAACCGCTCCCCCTGAACCCCTCACCCTTTGTCCAGCCACGACTGTAATCCCCTCCCCCACCCCTCCCCTGATCCCCTCCCCCCTGTGTCTACATTTGACTGCAATCGTTTTCTCATTTTCTAAATAAGATAATCTGTGTATTTATAATAATCCACAGATACATTGGGAGAGAGAATTGAGGCAAACTTCCATCTTCTTACAAACACAAATAATCTCATCGAAACGTTTGCTCCATTATTGCCCCTTATTATCCTGGACCATTATATTAATGTGTGTATTATATTAATATTGGGGGTATTGCCCCTTATTATCCTGGACCAGCCTTGTCCTGTATTATATTAATATTGGGGGTGAGATTGGGGTTGGGGTCATTGCCCCTTATTATCCTGGACCAGCCTTGTCCTGTATTATATTAATATTGGGGTTGAGATTGGGGTTGGGGTTATTGCCCCTTATTATCCTGGACCAGCCTTGTCCTGTATTATATTAATATTGGGGGTGAGATTGGGGTTGGGGTTATTGCCCCTTATTATCCTGGACCAGCCTTGTCCTGTATTATAACTTTACTCGCAGTGACCCTGGATACTGAACCCACGATTAGAATCTGATTTCTTTCCACATTTAACGAGAGGCGGAATCCTGAACTCTGCTCCCTGCAGTTCCACAAATCAATGTGGCCATTTTCCAATGACGGGGAGATTGGTCGGAAGGAGTTCCCGAGCTGTAAAACCCAAGGAGTAAAGTGAGAAAGTGTGGGAGCCGCTTTGATCTGAGGTTTCTATCGGGGAAAGGGGGCTGGTTTGGAATGCTGGAGCTCTCTGATCTCAGGCCCATCATTAGATTAGTGAGGGGGAGAAATCTTTCATTCAAAAACACCAGGAGAAATTAAACAGAAAACACATTCCGGCCTCTGAGACCAAACAGGGGACAGAAGGAGCAAAGATTGGGGCCATCGAGACCCAACTTATTACTGAGATTGAATATTTGGGGAAAGAGGATCAGGTTTTTATAATCCTGTGATATCGGAAAGGATTAGATATTGGAGGGGGGATTAGATCAGTAATTTTGATAAGGAATAAAATTAATTGTGAAGAAGTGATGGATATTTATTGGGGGTGAAGAGGATTTAATTATTTTTGGAGGATTAATTTTCTGGGCCGATGTCCCTTGTGTTGATGATCCACAGACAGTTTTAGATATCGTTTCCTGTCCAGCTCGTTGCCCTTTTACACTGCAGTTATGCTGTGATGCTGATTAAATTTACCTTCTGTCGATGTAATGTAAAACTAGTGTGATTCTAATATTACAATCGAGCTGTACGATGTCTTTAACAGACAGGGGACGTTTGGAAACAATCTTTCTCAGAATTTTCCCATAACATTCAGTGATTTTAAATCCAATCTTCTGACGTCATGAAGAAATATCAGATGAGAGATTAATATTTTGGAAAGCTTGTTTCTAAACATTGCCCGAGGATTAAACATATATCTGTGTAAAAGGGAAGGGCTTTTGATCAAGGTAACCTTGTCTCTTCACAAAGTGGAGTCAGTGCTGATTGTAAATCTTCCAAAACTCTCCTCTGATTTTGTGCTCAAGTCTCTGGAGTGGGACTTGAACCCTGACCTTCTGACCCAGAGGTGAGAGAACGACCCACTGAACCACACTGACACCTCAGGGGATTTCCCCTCTGAATTGTCCTCTAATGTTGAGTGTGAATCTGTCACTGGCCATTCTCAGAGGGGTCAGGACCTTCACTGGTCAAAGGTTTCCCGTCCTCTTCTCTGAGCCTCTGACAGCGAGACTCCAGGATAAAAAGGTACTTTGTCTCTCAGGCCCCAAGTCCTGGGTTCATCGAATCATAGAGTGGGTCCAGGACTGGTGTGTGTAGTCTGAGCTCCCTCTTCATTAAACCTCCCCCAGTGTGTCCCCGGGGACAGAGATACTGAATCATGGAGCGGGTCCAGGACTGGTGTGTGTAGTCTGAGCTCCCTCTTCATTAAACCTCCCCCAGTGTGTCCCCGGGGACAGAGATACTGAATCATGGAGCGGGTCCAGGACTGGTGTGTGTAGTCTGAGCTCCCTCTTCATTAAACCTCCCCCAGTGTGTCCCCGGGGACAGAGATACTGAATCATAGAGCGGGTCCAGGACTGGTGTGTGTAGTCTGAGCTCCCCCTTCATTAAACCTCCCCCAGTGTGTCCCCGGGGACAGAGATACTGAATCATAGAGCGGGTCCAGGACTGGTGTGTGTAGTCTGAGCTCCCCCTTCATTAAACCTCCCCCAGTGTGTCCCCAGGGACAGAGATACTGAATCATAGAGCGGGTCCAGGACTGGTGTGTGTAGTCTGAGCTCCCCCTTCATTAAACCTCCCCCAGTGTGTCCCCGGGGACAGAGATACTGAATCATGGAGCGGGTCCAGGACTGGGGCTGAGGACACAGAGTGAGGGGCCCAGGACCCTGGCCTTTTATAACACTCGACATGGAACAATATAATGGCTGAATTTAAAGTAAGGAGATGGTCCACATTCGATACAAACAGTTCCCAAAGCTGGGCTGTGTCTCCCGAGAGTGACTGTGAGATTCCCACTCATCATCTCCTCGATTAAAAGGCACATTGTTTTCATTAAATGGATAGTTTCTAGAAAATGGATTTTGATCCTCGAGGGATTCCTGGATTTTAATTTGTTTTTGTCACTTGCCGGAGATCAAGAGAACAGGGAGTGACCCTGTTAGTGTCGGGGAGGGCAGATTCTGGTCTGACAGTGTGAGTGTGAACAGGGAGTGACCCTGTTAGTGTCGGGGAGGGCAGATTCTGGTCTGACAGTGTGAGTGTGAACAGGGAGTGACCCTGTTAGTGTCGGGGAGGGCAGATTCTGGTCTGACAGTGTGAGTGTGAACAGGGAGTGACCCTGTTAGTGTCGGGGAGGGCAGATTCTGGTCTGACAGTGTGAGTGGGAACAGGAACACCAGGAATAACTATTCTGAAATACACTTTCCTCATTGCTGCAACCTTTGGATCCGATCGTTACAGAAACCATTCTCCCCTCGACACACCAACCTCCCGACAGTTACTGTAATTCCTGGCCCAGAATTAGTGTCAATTCATTAATAAAGAATATTCGAGCTGGGTTTGTTCACATTACAGTTATTGGATTAAAAGAAGGCAGGAATTCACAGAGTGACAGTAGGAGGGGCTGTAGTTAGGGGAGGAGTGGCGGTGGTTCAGGGAGGAGTGGCGGTGGTTCGGGGAGGAGTGGCGGTGGTTGGGGGAGGAGTGGCGGTGGTTAGGGGAGGAGTGGCGGTGGTTGGGGGAGGAGTGGCGGTGGTTAGGGGAGGAGTGGCGGTGGTTGGGGGAGGAGTGGCGGTGGTTAGGGGAGGAGTGGCGGTGGTTCGGGGAGGAGTGGCGGTCGTTCGGGGAGGAGTGGCGGTGGTTCGGGGAGGAGTGGCGGTGGTTGGGGGAGGAGTGGCGGTGGTTAGGGGAGGAGTGGCGGTGGTTCGGGGAGGAGTGGCGGTCGTTCGGGGAGGAGTGGCGGTCGTTCGGGGAGGAGTGGCGGTGATTCGGGGAGGAGTGGCGGTGGTTCGGGGAGGAGTGGCGGTGGTTCGGGGAGGAGTGGCGGTGGTTCGGGGAGGAGTGGCGGTGGTTCGGGGAGGAGTGGCGGTGGTTCGGGGAGGAGTGGCGGTGGTTCGGGGAGGAGTGGCCGTAGTTAGGGGAGGAGTGGCAGTGGTTCGGGGAGGAGTGGCCGTAGTTAGGGGAGGAGTGGCAGTGGTTAGAGGAGGAGTGGCGGTGGTTCGGGGAGGAGTGGCAGTGTTAGGGGAGGAGTGGCAGTGGTTCGGGGAGGAGTGGCGGTGGTTCGGGGAAGAGTGGCGGTGGTTAGGGGAGGAGTGGCAGTGGTTCGGGGAGGAGTGGCGGTGGTTCGGGGAGGAGTGGCGGTGGTTCGGGGAGGAGTGGCAGTGTTCGGGGAGGAGTGGCGGTGGTTCGGGGAGGAGTGGCGGTGGTTCGGGGAGGAGTGGCAGTGGTTCGGGGAGGAGTGGCAGTGTTCGGGGAGGAGTGGCAGTGGTTCGGGGAGGAGTGGCAGTGGTAACAGCGGTTCTAATGTAATGAGTGCAGCTAAAATCAACTAATAAGGACAGGTTTTAATTGTGAATGAAGAGCTGTGAATATAATTTCCTCCATTAATAATTCAGCAGCTGGATACGATCGATGCCAATCACTCGCGCTCATTACTGGAGATTATTTGATGAGATTTTAATTGATTGGAATTGAAGTCCTAATTCTCATATTAATCAGATGATTTTATCCTGACTCCACCAGACAACTGATCCAATGAATCTCCCCTCTGCTCACTATAAAAAGTGCGATTAACATTTGTACATTATTCGAACTCTTACAGAGGACATGGTTTAAGATTTCCAGCAGATCTCCCATGGCATCACTCGATACGTTGCTTTATAAACTCAGGAGTGTTGTACCAAGTGTTACAAATTTCATATCCACCTTCGGCATTCCCCAGGGTTCTGGGTTCAAGGTTTATGGGTTCAGGGTTCAGGGCTTCACCAGATTTGGTCACTCCCATTAGTGGTCCCTATTTCTTGTGTTCAGGAGTGTGCCCATAGTATTATTAAGGACAGAATCATAGAATTATAGAATCATCCATCGGAGAAGGAGGCCATTCAGCCCATCCTTTCTGTGCTGGCTGTTTGAAAGAGCTATCCAATTAGTCCCACTTCCCCGCTCTTTCCCCATAACACTGCAAATTTCTCCTTTTCAAGTACTTATCCAATTCCCTTTTGAAAGTTATTATTGAATCTGATTCCACCGCCCTTTCAGGCAGCGCATTCCAGATCAGAACAACTCGCTGCGTAAAAAAAATTCTCCTCATTTCCCCCCAAACCTTTTGCCAATTACCTAAAATCTGTGCCCTCTGGTTACCGACCCTCCTGCCACTGGAAACAGTTTCTCCTTATTTACTCTATCAAAACCCTTCATGATTTTGAACACCTCTATTAAATCTCCCCTTAATCTTCTCTGCTCGAAGGAGAACAATCCCAGCTTCTCCAGTCTCTCCACATAACTGAAGTCCCTCATCCCTGGTCCCATTCTGGTAAATCTCCTCTGCATTGTGTTTGAATCACATTCTCCCCTCACCCTCAGTGAGAACCGTAATAATCAGCCCGGGTTTAACATTGGTGGTTGTGGTCAGTGAGTCTGGAGATCTGGAACTGGTTCCTGGACTTTGACTGATTTTACCCCACAAGATTCTACTGGAATATGAAGAATAATGTTGGGAACAGGAGAAATTACAAAGTGATGAACCTGCGGCCGGTATTAACTCGAGTGTGTGATTTATATTCACATATTTCAGCAGGAAATCCAAAACTCCCTCAGATCGGAGTTGATTCTCTTGGGCTTTGCCTCCTCCGCAGTTTCGGTGCCTGATTTTATTCAAAGGTTTTCTGAACATAGAAATATTACAAAACGGACGGACAGGAGAAGACCCTCTGGTCCATCCAGCCTGTCCCATATAGTCACGGTGCCCAATGCTTCACAATACAGACACTCCCCACCCACCCGGAATCCATGGGATCTCCTGGGAGAGGTGAGAAAACAGATAAAAACCCAGGACAATTAGGGGAAAAATCTGGGAAATTCCTCTCCGACCTCCCTAGGTGATTGAAACTAGTCCAGGAGGTCACTCTGACCCTGATTAATGTCACCAGGTACCGACCTTTTGTACCAGGAGATCTCCGCCCCAGACAGAAACAGGTCCAGCTCTCGCTCGAAGGAATTCAGTGAATCGGTGTCCACCGCACGAGCCGGCAGCCTGTTCCAGAGGCCCACGATTCCCCGGGGAAAGAACCACCTCCTGACATCTAACCTCCACCTGGCCTCACATAACCTGTAGGCCTGACCCCTGGTCACCCCTGACCCATCACACTCAGCTAGAACCACAGTACGGGCAGCACATTTGGCCTCAGTGCCCTTGGGGAGGGGGAGGGACAGTGATTGTTTTATAGAAAGTGTTTTTCACAGTGCAGAGGATTTGATCCACAAATTAACTCCCAACCGTGACCTTATTGGACCCTGAACACGAGGCAGCTCCTGGGCTCATTGGGTCTTCCAGCACCGCCCTGAATCTATAACTGAAGCGTCTGTTTATTCACAAACTCATCGCCTCTCCTCATTTCTCACTGATTGCTCCATTTTATTTGGAGCTGATTGATGTCAATAATAAAACCAATCAGGGAATGAGCTTGTGGTGAGAGGGCAAATCTCATCAGTTGTACTTTGAAGATCAGGAGATAAGAACAGAAGAAATAGGAGCAGGAGTAGGCCATTCGGCCCCTCGAGCCTGCTCCGCCATTCAATCAGATTGTGGCTGATCTTCCACCTCAACTCCGCTTTCCCGCCCGATCCCCATATCCCTTGATTCCCCGACAGTCCAAATATCCATCGATCTCAGTCTTGAATATACTCAACGACTCAGCATCCACAGCCCTCTGGGGTAGAGAATTCCAAAGATTCACAACCCTCTGAGTGAAGAAATTCCTCCTCATCTCAGTCTTAAATGGCTGACCCCTCTATCCTGAGACTGTGCCCCCTAGTTCGAGACTCTCCAGCCAGGGGAAACAGCCTCTGAGCATCTACCCTGTCAAGCCCCCTCAGAATCTTATATGTTTCAATGAGATCACCTCTCGTTCTCCGAAACCCAGAGAGTTTAGGCCCATTCTACCCAATGGTGACAATTAGTGAAGTGGAGGCTGAGAACAGAGTCTGGTCTCAATGGACTGGTGTCTGAATGATGCTCGATAACAAGCTCAGTCTCCAATCAATGAATCCCCACTTCAAACCAACAAAGAGAGAAAAGAAACACTTTGGGACATCCTGAGGTTGTGAAAAGAGCAATAAAAATGCAAGTTGTTCCTTTGTTGAAAGGGATGTCCTTGTTTGAGTCGAAGGCCCTTCCCCTGTCCCTGTCTCCTGATGTTCCAGCAGCTGTGACAGAGGTCTGGGAGTGAGTTACATGCCCACCCTCCCATCCAGTGAATGGTGGGCAGTGAGAGGGAGTGAAAGGGAAGATGAAATGGTTGTAACAATGAAGGAGGAAGAAGGGAGAAGTTTACAAAGAAACATCGACAATGATAAACAGGTGACTGGAAACTTAACACACAGAAACACAAATACTTTCCCACAGACCCTCCCTGACCCATGGGCTCAGGGATAAGATTTATATTTTAACTGACTGCAGTCAGAATAAAGAAACACATCTTTGAATTATTGATCTTTACGACCTATTTATTTCAATATGATTTAACCCTCACTGGACATCTTGTCACCAGAGGCAGTAAATATTTCACTTGTGACGTCTGTTGATGTGATTGTTTACGCACAGCAAGATCCCACAATAGCAATGAGATAATGATCAGAAAATCTGTTTTATTGACGTTGGTTGTGGGATAAATATTGGCGAGGACACCGGGGAGAACTCTCCTGCTCTTCTTTGAATAGTTTACATCCACCTGAGAGGACAGACAGGGTTTCAGTTTAACATCTCTTCCTGAAGGCAGCACCTCCGACAGTGCAGCGCTCCCTCAGTACTGACCCTCCGACAGTGCAGCGCTCCCTCAGTACTGACCCTCCGACAGTGCAGCGCTCCCTCAGTACTGACCCTCCGACAGTGCAGCGCTCCCTCAGTACTGACCCTCCGACAGTGCAGCGCTCCCTCAGTACTGACCCTCTGACAGTGCAGCGCTCCCTCAGTACTGACCCTCCGACAGTGCAGCGCTCCCTCAGTACTGACCCTCCGACAGTGCAGCGCTCCCTCAGTACTGACCCTCCGACAGTGCAGCGCTCCCTCAGCACTGACCCTCCGACAGTGCAGCGCTCCCTCAGCACTGACCCTCCGACAGTGCAGCACTCCCTCAGCACTGACCCTCCGACAGTGCAGCGCTCCCTCAGCACTGACCCTCCGACAGTGCAGCGCTCCCTCAGTACTGACCCTCCGACAGTGCAGCGCTCCCTCAGTACTGACCCTCCGACAGTGCAGCGCTCCCTCAGCACTGATCCTCCGACAGTGCAGCGCTCCCTCAGTACTGACCCTCCGACAGTGCAGCGCTCCCTCAGTACTGACCCTCCGACAGTGCAGCGCTCCCTCAGCACTGCACTGGGAACGAGTGTGACACAGAAGGAGTGTGACACAGGAGTGTGAGATCGAGTAACTGCACATTTACTCCCCGATGTCGGGATCTCTCGGGGAGACTCTCTGATCCGGGAGATTCCCTTTCGGGAGCGACGCTCACTGGGAAACGGATCCCAGGATGTCACAGGTGCTTTTTGATCCCAGAATCACCCCTGGTCCTGACCAAGGGACGTGTAAAATTACTGAACATACAACGGCCGCCGGTCAATAAACTCCCGCAGCCCCTCAGAGTGAAGAGAAAGAAATCAAAGCCGAGAATACTGGAAACTCTCAGCAGGTCAGGCAGCGTCTGTGGGGAGAGAAACAGATTGTTCTGATGAAAGGTCATCGACCTGAAACATTCACTCTGTTTCTCTCCCCACAGATGCTGCCTGACCTGCTGAGTGTTTCCAGCATTCTCGGGTTTGAGTTCTGATTTGCAGCGTCCGCAGTATTTTGCTTTAGTTTGCGTGAAGAGAAGGGTGGTGTCATCTTTTCCCTGATTGGAGATCTGTCCCCAGTGAGCTGCCATTTAAGAAGAAAGTGCTCGGTGAGTGAAATGACAGGAAGATATTGCCAACGGGCTCTGACCTCAGTGATAGGGAAAGGCTTCAGTTTGAAATATGAAAAGCTCACTTCACGAGAGACCTTTAAACCAGTGAATGGAGATCGAGCTTTGAGTTCAAGTCGTCAACATCGAAACTGTTAAAGATCAACGGAGAAAGTTGGTGTTTGATGTCATGACGAGGGATTAATACCAAAAACAAGCTCTTAATTCTGTAGTTAATCTCCATAATATTCACTCCATCCTTCCCTTGTACAAAGGGTCCAGGTTATGAATTGTTATTGGCCCTAATATCACCGCCATCAATCAGCTGGGGTCAAAGTGTAAAGTTGTGTGAAGTGTTTCTGAATAATGTGAGCTGTGATGGGGAGATGGATTCCTCTCACATTCAGCACCAACACAATAATCACACCAAGTAACTCGCCAAGGCTTCTTCAACAACACCTCCCAAACCCACCACCTCCACCACCGAGAAGGACAAGGGCAGCAGGTGCATGGGAACACCGTCACCTCCAAGTTCCCCTCCGAGTCACACACCATCCCGACTTGGACATATATCGGCCGTTCCTTCATCGTCACTGGGTCCAAATCCTGGAACTCCCGACCGAACAGCACTGTGGGAGAACCTTCACCACACGGACTGCAGCGGTTCAAGAAGAAGGCCCATTACCACCTTCTCAAGGGGCAACTGGGGATGGGCAATGAATGCCGGCCTTGCCAGCGACGCCCACATCCCAAAGAATTGATGATAAAAATATTTTGTCAGAGTTTCCCCCGGTCACAGGAGAAACGAACGATGGGTTTCTTGTGAAAGAAGGAAATAGTGGGAGTGAGATTCCTCTGTGTGTTGTAGGATCCTGAAGCAATGTCCAGATTCCAATGGGCCCCGGGGTTACTGGACGGAGAGAGGCTGAACCCTGATCCTCAGAGGGAGCAGTGGGGGGAGACCCCAAACCTCCAATGGACGACCAGTCCCACTCCTCTCTGTGGGGCCCACAGAAACCTCCCCCCTCCCCCGCTCACTCAGTGCCTTAAATATTCAACCAGCCCCAGTTCAGGCAAAGGACATCACAAAACCTGCAGGGTCACCCTGGGGTCAGACTGTAACTCATCCCAGCTTTTATTAATATCACGTGTCAGAGGAATCCAATAATACAGAAATCATAAGAGAAACTTTACTCTTTGAATCACTTCCCAGCTGAAATATAATGTGCAGTAAAAATATATTCTGAGAGTGAAGGAAAGGCAACTCCCAGTGTAAGGCCAGTGATTCTCTCCCCGTATTACACACCTTGTAACCCTGTCTGCAGATCGAGCACTTTCCCAGTAACAGGACTCACAGTTCAATGGCTCCATTAACCAGGGAAGGTTCCACATCCAGAAACAATCAGTAGAGTTCAGGTACCCGATGATATGAAGCTTATAGAGCAGAGTGGGAGAGAAGGGAGACAGCAGACACACTGTCCACCTCAGCCCCTTCACATCAACTCATTCCCACAGGTTCCTCACTCAGGCCCAGAGCTCAGCTCCATCCGAGGGGACAGAAATATTCAGAGTTACAAAACTTTCACCCAAACCGTGTCTGACTGACAGTTTCTGTCCCCGAGGGAGGAAACATTCCTCGGCCCACAGAACCTAACAGACAGTTGATCTTCACATGGCCTCGCCCCTCCCTATCTCTGTAATCTCCTAAATGTCTCTCAGACGCCCTGACTGACTGTTCAGGGAGCTGGTGAGAAGGTCCTTGTGAGGGTTTGATGGAAACACAAAGTGCTGTGAAAGAGCTGGACTGGAAATGACATTTCGACACTTCCTCACTCACAGCCAGAGCCTTGTTTACAAACTGCACTCAATGGCACATCAGTTCAGGCAAATCAGCTCCCCGCAGACTCCCATTCTGGGTTAACACACAAGGTACAGAGATTACCTGCCCAGGGTCTGAGGCTAAACACCATCTCCAAAGGCCACCCATTCTCTGACCTTCCGAAGGACACTCTCTGGGACTTATCTCTAATGTTCCTGAGCTCACTCTCACAGCCGAGCTCTGACTCCCCCTTTGTGAATTCCATCAGCCCATTGAGAGAAACATTGATTCCCAACCTCGTCTGTGACCATCTTTGAGCCGCAGAGATTACAGGAAGAAACCTTTGATCTTCCTGGGAACGCTGGAGAATGGTGGAGAGGTTTGGGCCCTTCGTGTGATATGGAGTGTCGGCCTGGATTATGGGCTCGAGTCTCTGGAGTGGGACTTGAACCCACGACCTTCTGACTCCGAGGCGAGTCACGATTCTGGCCGTGACAGAGCACTGACCTGAGGTTTGGAAATGTCTGTATGGGGAGTTTTCTGACTGTTCTCCATCAGTCACTGGTCCAGGGACCCTTTACAATTCGACCAATCCCCAGCAGGACTCGGTGAATATGATGGAGTTTGTTACAGGTGTCAACCATGACAAGCCTCTCATCTCCATTCAGATAAAGCCCAACAGGAGATTATTTGTACAGCATGATTCGGTTGAATTACAATGAAATCGAAGATGGAATTAAATCAGCCCTCGTCAGTTCCCCCGAGCTCAGGGGACGGGCTGTTGAATCTGTCTCAGGGAGAATTTGTGCTGGGAAATTCTGATTTAACTTTCAATCACTAGTGGACCTCCTGTGAGGGGTTTAATGGTCAGTTGGTTGAACCTTGGCTTTATAAACAGAGGCAGAGAGTACAAGAGCAAGGAAGTTATGCTAAACCTTTATAAATCACTGGTTAGGCCTCAGCTGGAGGATTGTGTCCAATTCTGGGCACCGCACTTTAGGAATGATCTCAAGGCCTTGGAGAGGGTGCAGAGGAGATTTACTAGAATGGTACCAGGGATGAGGGACTTCAGTTATGGGGAGAGACTGGAGAAGCTGGGGTTGTTCTCCTCAGAGCAGAGAAGGTTAAGGGGAGATTTAACAGAGGTGTTCAAATCATGAAGTGTTTTGATAGAGTAAATAAGGAGAAACTGTTTCCAGTGGCAGGAGGGTCGATAACCAGAGGACACAGATTTAAGGTAATTGGCAAAAGAACCAGAGGGGAGATGAGGAGAATGTTTTTACGCAGCGAGTTGTTCTGATCTGGAATGTGCTGCCTGAAAGGGCAGGGGAAGCAGATTCAATAGAAAATCTCAAAAGGGAATTGAATAAATACTTGAAGGGGAAAAATTTACAGAGTTATGGGAAAGAGCAGGGGAGTGGGACGAATTGGATAGCTCTTTCAAAGAGCCGGCACAGGCACGATGGACCGAATGGCCTCTGAATCAGAAGGTCGTGGGATCAATCTCCACTCGAGAGACGTGAGCTCATAATCCAGACTGAAACTTCAATGCAGTACTGAGGGAGCGCGGCACTGTCGGAGGGTCAGTACTGAGGGAGTGCTGCACTGTCGGAGGGTCAGTACTGAGGGAGTGCTGCACTGTCGGAGGGGCAGTACTGAGGGAGCGCTGCACTGTCGGAGGGTCAGTACTGAGGGAGTGCTGCACTGTCGGAGGGTCAGTACTGAGGGAGTGCTGCACTGTCGGAGGGTCAGTACTGAGGGAGCGCCGCACTGTCGGAGGGGCAGTACTGAGGGAGCGCCGCACTGTCGGAGGGGCAGTACTGAGGGAGTGCTGCACTGTCGGAGGGGCAGTACTGAGGGAGCGCCGCACTGTCGGAGGGTCAGTACTGAGGGAGTGTGGCACTGTTGGAGGGTCAGTACTGAGGGAGCGCCGCACTGTCGGAGGGGCAGTACTGAGGGAGCGCTGCACTGTCGGAGGGTCAGTACTGAGGGAGCGCCGCACTGTCGGAGGGGCAGTACTGAGGGAGCGCCGCACTGTCGGAGGGGCAGTACTGAGGGAGTGTGGCACTGTTGGAGGGTCAGTGCTGAGGGAGTGCGGCACTGTCGGTGGGACAGTACTGAGGGAGTGTTGCACTCTTGGAGGGGCAGTACTGAGGGAGTGTTGCACTCTTGGAGGGGCAGTACCGAGGGAGTGCTGCACTATCGGAGGGGCAGTACTGAGGGAGTGCTGCACTATCGGAGGGGCAGTACTGAGGGAGTGCTGCACTATCGGAGGGGCAGTACTGAGGAAGTGTCGTTTTTCGAATGAGACTTGCCACTTATCAGCACAAGCCTGGATGCTGTCCAGGTCTTGCTGCATGCGGGCACAGACTGCTTCATTATCTGAGGGGTTGCAAATGGAACTGAGCACTGTGCAATCATCAGCGAACATCCCCATTTCTGACCTTATGGAGGGAAGGTCATTGATGAAGCAGCTGAAGATGGTTGGGCCTAGGACACTGCCCTGAGGAACTCATGCAGCAATGCCCTGGGGCTGAGATGATTGGCCTCCAACAACCACGACCATCTTCCTTTGTGCTCGGTATGACTCCAGCCACTGGAGAGTTTTCCCCCTGATTCCCATTGACTTCAATTTTACTCGGGCTCCTTGATGCCACACTCGGTCAAATGCTGCCTTGATGTCAAGGGCAGTCACTCTCACCTCATCTCTGGAATTCAGCTCTTTTATCCATGTTTGGACCAAGGCTGTAATGAGGTCTGGAGCCGAGTGGTCCTGGCGGAACCCAAACTGAGCATCGGTGAGCAGGTTATTGGTGAGTAAGTGCCGCTTGATAGCACTGTCGATGATACCTTCCATCACTTTACTGATGATTGAGAGTAGACTGATGGGGCGGTAATTGGCCGGATTGGATTTGTCCTGCTTTTTGTGGACAGGACATACCTGGGCAATTTTCCACATTGTCGGGTAGATGCCAGTGTTGTAGCTGTACTGGAACAGCTTGGCTCGAGGCGCAGCTAGTTCTGGAGCACAAGTCTTCAGCACTACAGCTGGGATGTTGTCGGGGCCCATCGCCTTTGCTGTATCCAGTGCACTCAGCTGTTTCTTGATATCACGTGGAGTGAATCGAATTGGCTGAAGACTAGATTCTGTGATGGTGGGGATATTGGGAGGAGGCGGAGATGAATCATCCACTCGGCACTTCTGGCTGAAGATGGTTGCAAATGCTTCAGCCTGACTCATCAAACACTCCCAGGGCAGGTACAGCACGGGTTAGATACAGAGTAAATCTCCCGTACCGTTAACTCTGGAGTTCCCCATGGATCTGTGCTTGGTCTCCTCCTATTTCTCATTTACATGCTACCTCTCGGTGACATCATCCGAAAACACAGTGTCGGGTTCCACATGTATACTGACGACACCCAGCTCGATCTCACCCCCACCTCTCTCGACCCCTCCACTCTCTCTGATTTGTCACGCTGCTTGTCCGACATCCAGTACTGGAGGAGCACAAATTCCCTCCAACTAAATATTGGGAAGACCGAAGCCATTGTCTTCAGTCCCCGCCACAAACTCCGTTCCCGAGCCACCGACTCCATCCCTCTCCCTGACCACTGTCTGATGCTGACTGTTTGCAACCTTAGCGTCCTATTGGACCCTGAGCTGAGCTTCCGAACCCATATTCTCAACATCACCAAGACCGCCTACTTCCACCTCAACATTACCCGTCTCCACCCCTGCCTCAACTCATCTGCTGCTGAAACCCTCATCCATGCATTTGTGACCTCCAGACTTGACTATTCCAATGCTCTCCTGGCCGGCCTCCCATTTCCACCCTCCTTAAACTTCAGCCCATCCAAGACTCTGCTGCCCGTATCCTAACTTGCACCAAGTCCCATTCACCCATCACCCCTGTGCTCACTGACCTACATTGGTTCCCGGTCCAGCAACACCGTAAATTCAAAATTCTCATCGTTGTATTCAAATCCCTCCCTGGCCTCGCCCCTCCCTATCTCTGTAACCTCTTCCAGCCCTACAATCCTCCGGGATCTCTGCGCTCCTTCAATTCTGGCCTGTTGTGCATCCCCGATTTTCATCGCTCCACCATTGGCGGCCGTGCCTTCAGCTGCCTCGGCCCTAAGCTCTGGAATTCCCTCCCTGAACCTCTCCCCCTCTCTCTCCTCCTTTAAGACTCTCCTTAAAACCGACCTCTTTGACCAAGCTTTTGGTCACCTGACCTAATGTCTTTTTCTTTGCCTTGGTGTCAGTTTTGGTTTGATTGCTCCTGTGAAGCACATTGTGATGTTTTACTACGTTAAAGGTGCTTTATAAATACAAGTTTCTGTTGTTCTTGTAACACTGCAGCTAATGGGACAAGGCCCATCTCACGGGAATCTCATTGCAGCTGAAATTTCCTCCTCTGATTTATGTGTCAGTGACAAAGAATGAAAATATATTAAAACAACTCGTAAAAGGTGGAGGGAAGCAGGGCATTTATTGAGAGATGTATTGTGGTGAATTCTTTGATGAATCTTTGCTCACTTGGAATGTTTTCGATCGGTTAATTTGAACTTCACAATCTTCTCTTTTCAATTTGGACCTGGGTGTCGAGGGCACAATTTCAAAATTTGCAGATGATACAAAACTTGGCCGACGAGGAGTGTGGGAACCAGGCCTCACGTCCCCCTCCCCGCATCCCCCCCCTCCCCCCTCCCCCTCTCTTCCTCCCTCCCCGACCCCCAATCTCCTCCCCTTCTTCCCTCTTCTCCCCCACTCCCTCCTCACTTCTCCCCACTCTTGCTGGCAAAACTCACTGTTGTTACTTTTCCCTCTCTCTCTTTCCCATGGTTTGAACAAGTTGATATGACAGCATCTGATGTTTACAACAGCTTCTCACAGACTTTCAAGGCCTTGCATCTGTCTTACCTTTAACCTTCGAGACAATCTGCTGAATGAAACTTTTCCAATTTGGCCAACCTTCCCAGCATGTCGTCTTGAACAGTCAGTTTAACCGTTCCTTTGTTGAAATAATATTTTTAACCAAACTCAGCTCCTTTAGCAGGTAATTAATAACTGGTGTTGAAAGTCCAAAATCCTTCAGTCGCCCCTCAATTGAGTGTGAGATCGAACAACTCACTTTAACCCATTCATTGAATCTGAATTGCACTCACCACAGATAAGTTTAAACATTGTTACAAGAAGTTTAATCAGCGTCACATTTACAAAAAAGTTATTTCAAATACGACAAATGAGAAAGAAAAGTGTTACAATCATAACAAGCTGTATAATAACAAAAAGCAGAGACATGATTTTCACCCAAGGATGCTGTCCCACATTATAGACGACCTCCCTCCATTCATGATCCCCAGGGGTAGAGGTCCCCTTTTCAATTTCAGCATTACGTTGTTTCGAATGCACTGTCAGTCTATTAATATTAGGGGTTTTAAACTACAGAAGTAATCTAAGAAAGTGATTTCCCTCATTACTTCTCAGTCTTAATCTTCTACAATCTCCCCCCACCCTCCTTTGTGTGATCCTGGGGCCTTATCTAAGGTCCTCATCCTGTGAGCATCACAGACCGATCTCCAGCCATTTGCTCTTCTAATCTAAGTTTCATTTGGTTAATATCACACATCATGATACAGTCAAAGAAAATCATAATGCATTGCACAGAAAACTACAGAAACTAGGCTCCCCCCAAATACTACCATATCATCATGAAATCTTGGACTTCAAAGATCCTCCAGCTCTCCTTTTTACCATTATCCATCTTGTGGATGATTCAGGCTCAGTATTATTTCTCCCCGGCCCTCAGTTGTCCCAATTTCATTGTTAACTCGAAGGAATCCAACCCTGAATTTTGGAAATCCAAATTCTATGTCCATCTTTACTTTAATTTCAATCCCTCTGATCGGGACCAGTGTGTTTAACACTGTCCTGATTGTTTCATTAACTAGTCGGTTTCTCTATGGAGCATGTGTCAGTGCCTTGATTACCAAGTGTAAATCAGTAGTGATCCAGTATCTGTCCTCACTCTCCTGAGCACATTAACCATTTCATGTAGTGGTGTTGTCAACGTGACTGAGCATGTCTGAGACCCGTCCTTCAGGGCATCTCCATCATGCGTTCCACAGACTGGTTGCCTCACGTGCAAAATATCACATTTACACACACAGCTGTTTCCCAAAATCACACCGAACGTGACATCAAATACAAGCCATTCCTGTGCTTTCAGGCTATCTGATCAACAGACCGGGGGGTGTCTGGAGGTCTTTGCTTATCTCCCCCTGCATGGTCCCGATCTCTCGGGTGGAGCCCAGGTTATAAAATATTCTTCTCACTGTTCAGTATAAGCAAGGACACAACCATCTCCAAGAGAAAGCGATCAATTAACGATTGTTAACTCCCCTTTCCTGACTTTCACTGGATTGTGTATTGATTCCTGATTGATGCCCTTTGGGGGTTGTTCCCAGGTGATCTTTGTTTCTCACCGGTCACTCACACATCGTTTTCCTGACCCTTTGGTTTTTGGTTATCACAAAATGTCCCATTATCACCCATGACCACCTGGGACGCTGATTGTCGACCCCAATTGGTGGGGCAATTTTCCTGTTTGTGTCTCACACACTCAGTCACCTCCTCGTGTCGAATTAAGTTAAACATCCCATAATATTCCCATTTCATGTTGGTTGTGAGCCCTGGAGGAACCTTACTGTCCAATAAACTAAAAATCACCACCCCATAAAACACAGATTAAAAGTTCCCAGTCTGGTCCAATGAATCAATACATTTGCTTAGTTTCAGACAGATGTGTTACCCCCCCTGGGCAGTCCCAGAAGCTCTCAGCGATGCCCAGGAGACCCCGGGGGTGAAATTAGTCTCTGGTGTTAGTGCAACACGGGCGATAGTGAATGGACAGCCCATTTTACACCCGCACCATTTTCTTTCCCACTGAAGTCAGTGTAACTCGGGCTGTCGATTCACCATCACTGTTTGGAGCGACCGTCAAAGAACAATTTCAAACCCCAGCCTCAGATTTTCACAGCAGCACTTTAAAGGGACCGTGCCCTGTCACTACCATTCACTACTGAGATTAACACAGTCGTGCCCTGTCACTACCATTCACTACTGAGATTAATACAGTCGTGCCCTGTCACTACCATTCACTACTGACATTAATACAGTCGTGCCCTGTCACTACCATTCACTACTGAGATTCATACGATCGTGCCCTGTCACTACCATTCACAACTGTGATTCATACAGTCGTGCCCTGTCATGACCATTCACTACTGTGATTAATACAGTCGTGCCTTGTCACTACCATTCACTACTGAGATTAATACAGTCATGCCCTGTCACTACCATTCACTACTGAGATTAATACAGTCGTGCCTGCCACTATTCTGATTCACTACTGTGATTAATACCACTACAATTCTGCAACTAAAGTGGTAAAATTCTACAACTGAAGGAGACAATTAATTGGAACGCTACGAATTACAAGCAAACTCAACCAAAAGCAGCTATTTTTAGCTTTAGTGACCGATCCTCACAAAGAAAATCACAAAGACCCCGGATCCTGACAAAGAGGGGCAGTGCTGGAAGTGACATAATTAGAGGTGCGGACCCGGAAATACCGTCAGCAGAGAGGTGCTCCCGGAAGTGACATTATCAGAGGGGGCGGAGCCAGGAGTGACATCATCAGAGGGACAGAGCGGGGAGTGACATCATCAGAGGGGCACTCCTGGAAGTGACATCATCAGAGACACGCTCCCGGAAGTGACATCATCAGAGGGGCAGACCTGGAAGTGACATCATCATATGGAGCAGACCTGGAACTGACATCATCAGAAGAGCAGTCCTGGAAGTGACATCATCCGAGGGGCAGACCTGGAAGTGACATCAGTCCTGAAGAGGAAGTGACATCACTGAGTCTGAACTATCAGGATTAATTTAACAGTTTTAGGGATGTTTTTTTCCAACAATAAAATGCCGGAAACACGGGTTCAGTGAATGTGGTTTGAAATGTGTGTAAATGTGTCAGTGAGTCAGTGACCCGGTGAAATGACACAGTCCCGGCCTCGTAGTCCAACTGAACTCGGATCCGGCTCTTAGACGGGATCAGTGGGAGGTCAGTGAACCGGGAATTGTGACCGGCACTGAGAGAATCAACACCAAACAAACCATAACATAAACACCAGGATTTACTGCTGACCCCGAGACCAGACTCTTCCCCCTCTCTCTCTGCGCTCCCACACACAATCCCTATTCTCCACTCTTTCCCATCAGTCTCCACATCCCAGGAATGGGGTCCTGAGGAGAAACTCTGGGAGCAGAGGACTTGGGGATCGTCTTTAAACCTCTCTGGGTGAGGTGGGTAGGGCTGTTTCTGTTTAGTCCGTGTTACTGATCTCAGATCATCCGACAGAACCAAGTTCCAGTTTGCTGTCTTTGGATCCAGGCTCATCGCTGACCTTTGCCCTGGAGAGGAGAGAAGAGATTGGTCAGACAGGGTTATTCCACTCCCATCAATGATTGACAGCTGCAGGGTGGGAGTGTCAGTATTTCCCAGACACTGTCAGCCCCATATTACCTCTGAGACTGTGTTCATCCCCTGTTAAATAAATGGCCTTTGATCAGAATCCCTGTTAAATAGCAGTGTGTGGGTCCCAGTGCTGTACACTCAGTGCAAACACTGCAGTGGAGACACACATTAGCAGTCAGTTTAATCACACAAGCCCCTGGCACTGTGCACACGTTCTCCCAGACACAATGGAGGGGATTCACCGGCACACAACACATCCCACAGACTCACAGTTACAGCCCCACAATCTCAGCACTGGCTGTACTGGGAACTCACAGCTCACAGGAGTGTGTCCTGGGCTCTCTCCCTCCTGTTACTGTCCCATCCTGAATACAGGAGTGTGCCCTGGGCTCTCTCCCTCCTGTTACTGTCCCATCCTGAATACAGGAGTGTGCCCTGGGCTCTCTCCCTCCTGTGACTGTCCCATCCTGAATACAGGAGTGTGCCCTGGGCTCTCTCCCTCCTGTTACTGTCCCATCCTGAATACAGGAGTGTGTCCTGGGCTCTCGTCCTCCTGTTACTGTCCCATCCTGAATACAGGAGTGTGCCCTGGGCTCTCTCCCTCCTGTTACTGTTCCATCCTGAATACAGGAGTGTGCCCTGGGCTCTCTCCCTCCTGTTACTGTCCCATCCTGAATACAGGAGTGTGCCCTGGGCTCTCTCCCTCCTGTTACTGTCCCATCCTGAATACAGGAGTGAGCCCTGGGCTCTCTCCCGCCTGTTACTGTTCCATCCTGAATACAGGAGTGTGCCCTGGGCTCTCTCCCTCCTGTTACTGTCCCATCCTGAATACAGGAGTGTGCCCTGGGCTCTCTCCCTCCTGTTACTGTCCCATCCTGAATACAGGAGTGAGCCCTGGGCTCTCTCCCTCCTGTTACTGTTCCATCCTGAATACAGGAGTGTGCCCTGGGCTCTCTCCCTCCTGTTACTGTTCCATCCTGAATACAGGAGTGTGCCCTGAGCTTTCTCCCTCCTGTTACTGTCCCATCCTGAATACAGGAGTGTGCCCTGAGCTCTCTCCCTCCTGTTACTGTCCCATCCTGAATACAGGAGTGTGCCCTGAGCTCTCTCCCTCCTGTTACTGTTCCATCCTGAATACAGGAGTGCGTCCTGGGCTCTCCCCCTCCTGTTACTGTTCCATCCTGAATACAGGAGTGTGCCCTGGGCTCTCTCCCTCCTGTTACTGTCCCATCCTGAATACAGGAGTGTGCCCTGGGCTCTCTCCCTCCTGTTAGTGTTCCATCCTGAATACAGGAGTGTGCCCTGGGCTCTCTCCCTCCTGTTACCGTTCCATCCAGAATACAGGAGTGTGCCCTGGGCTCTCTCCCTCCTGTTACTGTCCCATCCTGAATACAGGAGTGTGCCCTGGGCTCTCTCCCTCCTGTTACTGTCCCATCCTGAATACAGGAGTGTGCCCTGGGCTCTCTCCATCCTGTTACTGTTACATCCTGAATACAGGAGTGTGCCCTGGGCTCTCTCCCTCCTGTTACTGTTCCATCCTGAATACAGGAGTGTGCCCTGGGCTCTCTCCCTCCTGTTACTGTCCCATCCTGAATACAGGAGTGTGCCCTGGGCTCTCTCCCTCCTGTTACTGTTCCATCCTGAATACAGGAGTGTGCCCTGGGCTCTCTCCCTCCTGTTACTGTTCCATCCTGAATACAGGAGTGTGCCCTGAGCTCTCTCCCTCCTGTTACTGTTCCATCCTGAATACAGGAGTGTGCCCTGGGCTCTCTCTCTCCTTTTACTGTCCCATCCAGAATACAGGAGTGTGCCCTGGGCTCTCTCCCTCCTGTTACTGTTCCATCCTGAATACAGGAGTGTGCCCTGGGCTCTCTCCCTCCTGTTACTGTTACATCCTGAATACAGGAGTGTGCCCTGGGCTCTCTCCCTCCTGTTACTGTTCCATCCTGAATACAGGAGTGTGCCCTGGGCTCTCTCCCTCCTGTTACTGTCCCATCCTGAATACAGGAGTGTGCCCTGGGCTCTCTCCCTCCTGTTACTGTTCCATCCTGAATACAGGAGTGTGCCCTGGGCTCTCTCCCTCCTGTTACTGTTCCATCCTGAATACAGGAATGTGCCCTGGGCTCTCTCCCTCCAGTTACTGTCCCATCCTGAATACAGGAGTGTGCCCTGGGCTCTCTCCCTCCTGTTACTGTTACATCCTGAATACAGGAGTGTGCCCTGGGCTCTCTCCCTCCTGTTACTGTTCCATCCTGAATACAGGAGTGTGCCCTGGGCTCTCTCCCTCCTGTTACTGTCCCATCCTGAATACAGGAGTGTGCCCTGGACTCTCTCCCTCCTGTTGCTGTCCCATCCTGAAGACAGGAGTGTGCCCTGGGCCCTCTCCCTGCTGTTACTGTCCCATCCTGAATACAGGAGTGTGCCCTGGGCCATCTCCCTGCTGTTACTGTCCCATCCTGAATACAGGAGTGTGTCCTGGGCTCTCTCCCTCCTGTTACTGTCCCATCCTGAATACAGGAGTGTGCCCTGGACTCTCTCCCTCCTGTTGCTGTCCCATCCTGAATACAAGAGTGTGCCCTGGGCTCTCTCCCTCCTGTTACTGTTCGATCCTGAAGACAGGAGTGTGCCCTGGGCTCTCTCCCTCCTGTTACTGTTCCATCCAGAATACAGGAGTGTGTCCTGGGCTCTCTCCCTCCTGTTACTGTTCCATCCTGAATACAGGAGTGTGCCCTGGGCCCTCTCCCTCCTGTTACTGTCCCATCCTGAATACAGGAGTGTGCCCTGGGCTCTCTCCCTCCTGTTACTGTCCCATCCTGAATACAGGAGTGTGTCCTGGGCCCTCTCCCTCCTGTTACTGTTCCATCCTGAATACAGGAGTGTGCCCTGGGCTCTCTCCCTCCTGTTACTGTTACATCCTGAATACAGGAGTGTGCCCTGGGCTCTCCCCCTCCTGTTACTGTTCCATCCTGAATACAGGAGTGTGCCCTGGGCTCTCTCCCTCCTGTTACTGTTCCATCCAGAATACAGGAGTGTGCCCTGGGCCCTCTCCCTCCTGTTACTGTTCCATCCTCAATACAGGAGTGTGCCCTGGGCCCTCTCCCTCCTGTTACTGTCCCATCCTGAATACAGGAGTGTGCCCTGGGCTCTCTCCCTCCTGTTACTGTTCCATCCTGAATACAGGAGTGTGCCCTGGGCTCTCCCCCTCCTGTTACTGTTCCATCCTGAATACAGGAGTGTGCCCTGGGCTCTCTCCCTCCTGTTACTGTCCCATCCTGAATACAGGAGTGTGCCCTGGGCTCTCTCCCTCCTGTTACTGTTCCATCCTGAATACAGGAGTGTGCCCTGGGCTCTCCCCCTCCTGTTACTGTTCCATCCTGAATACAGGAGTGTGCCCTGGGCTCTCCCCCTCCTGTTACTGTCCCATCCTGAATACAGGAGTGTGCCCTGGGCCCTCTCCCTCCTGTTACTGTTCCATCCTGAATACAGGAGTGTGCCCTGGGCTCTCCCCCTCCTGTTACTGTTCCATCCTGAATACAGGAGTGTGCCCTGGGCTCTCTCCCTCCTGTTACTGTCCCATCCTGAATACAGGAGTGTGCCCTGGGCTCTCTCCCTCCTGTTACTGTTCCATCCTGAATACAGGAGTGTGCCCTGGGCTCTCTCCCTCCTGTTACTGTTCCATCCTGAATACAGGAGTGTGCCCTGGGCTCTCTCCCTCCTGTTACTGTCCCATCCTGAATACAGGAGTGTGTCCTGGGCCCTCTCCCTCCTGTTACTGTTCCATCCTGAATACAGGAGTGTGCCCTGGGCTCTCTCCCTCCTGTTACTGTTACATCCTGAATACAGGAGTGTGCCCTGGGCTCTCTCCCTCCTGTTACCGTTCCATCCAGAATACAGGAGTGTGCCCTGGGCTCTCTCCCTCCTGTTACTGTTCCATCCTGAATACAGGAGTGTGCCCTGGGCTCTCTCCCTCCTGTTACTGTTCCATCCTGAATACAGGAGTGTGCCCTGGGCCCTCTCCCTCCTGTTACTGTCCCATCCTGAATACAGGAGTGTGCCCTGGGCTCTCTCCCTCCTGTTACTGTTCCATCCTGAATACAGGAGTGTGCCCTGGGCTCTCTCCCTCCTGTTAATGTCCCATCCTGAATACAGGAGTGTGTCCTGGGCTCTCTCCCTCCTGTTACTGTTCCATCCTGAATACAGGAGTGTGCCCTGGGCCCTCTCCCTCCTGTTACTGTTCCATCCTGAATACAGGAGTGTGCCCTGGGCTCTCTCCCTCCTGTTACTGTTACATCCTGAATACAGGAGTGTGCCCTGGGCTCTCCCCCTCCTGTTACTGTTCCATCCTGAATACAGGAGTGTGCCCTGGGCTCTCTCCCTCCTGTTACTGTTCCATCCTGAATACAGGAGTGTGCCCTGGGCCCTCTCCCTCCTGTTACTGTCCCATCCTGAATACAGGAGTGTGCCTTGGGCTCTCTCCCTCCTGTTACTGTTCCATCCTGAATACAGGAGTGTGCCCTGGGCCCTCTCCCTCCTGTTACTGTCCCATCCTGAATACAGGAGTGTGCCCTGGGCCCTCTCCCTCCTGTTACTGTTCCATCCTGAATACAGGAGTGTGCCCTGGGCCCTCTCCCTCCTGTTACTGTTCCATCCTGAATACAGGAGTGTGCCCTGGGCTCTCTCCCTCCTGTTACTGTTCCATCCTGAATACAGGAGTGTGCCTTGGGCTCTCTCCCTCCTGTTACTGTTCCATCCTGAATACAGGAGTGTGCCCTGGGCTCTCTCCCTCCTGTTACTGTTCCATCCTGAATACAGGAGTGTGTCCTGGGCTCTCTCCCTCCTGTTACTGTTCCATCCTGAATACAGGAGTGTGCCCTGGGCTCTCTCCCTCCTGTTACTGTTCCATCCTGAATACAGGAGTGTGCCCTGGGCCCTCTCCCTCCTGTTACTGTCCCATCCTGAATACAGGAGTGTGCCTTGGGCTCTCTCCCTCCTGTTACTGTTCCATCCTGAATACAGGAGTGTGCCCTGGGCCCTCTCCCTCCTGTTACTGTTCCATCCTGAATACAGGAGTGTGCCCTGGGCCCTCTCCCTCCTGTTACTGTCCCATCCTGAATACAGGAGTGTGCCCTGGGCTCTCTCCCTCCTGTTACTGTTCCATCCTGAATACAGGAGTGTGCCCTGGGCTCTCCCCCTCCTGTTACTGTTCTATCCTGAATACAGGAGTGTGCCCTGGGCTCTCTCCCTCCTGTTACTGTCCCATCCTGAATACAGGAGTGTGTCCTGGGCCCTCTCCCTCCTGTTACTGTTCCATCCTGAATACAGGAGTGTGCCCTGGGCTCTCTCCCTCCTGTTACTGTTACATCCTGAATACAGGAGTGTGCCCTGGGCTCTCTCCCTCCTGTTACTGTTCCATCCTGAATACAGGAGTGTGCCCTGGGCTCTCTCCCTCCTGTTACTGTTCCATCCTGAATACAGGAGTGTGTCCTGGGCTCTCTCCCTCCTGTTACTGTTCCATCCTGAATACAGGAGTGTGCCCTGGGCCCTCTCCCTCCTGTTACTGTCCCATCCTGAATACAGGAGTGTGCCCTGGGCCCTCTCCCTCCAGTTACTGTTCCATCCTGAATACAGGAGTGTGCCCTGGGCTCTCTCCCTCCTGTTACTGTTCCATCCTGAATACAGGAGTGTGCCCTGGGCTCTCTCCCTCCAGTTACTGTCCCATCCTGAATACAGGAGTGTGCCCTGGGCTCTCTCCCTCCTGTTACTGTTCCATCCTGAATACAGGAGTGTGCCCTGGGCTCTCTCCCTCCTGTTACTGTTCCATCCTGAATACAGGAGTGTGCCCTGGGCTCTCTCCCTCCTGTTACTGTTCCATCCTGAATACAGGAGTGTGCCCTGGGCTCTCTCCCTCCTGTTACTGTTCCATCCTGAATACAGGAGTGTGCCCTGGGCTCTCTCCCTCCAGTTACTGTCCCATCCTGAAGACAGGAGTGTGCCCTGGGCTCTCTCCCTCCTGTTACTGTTCCATCCTGAATACAGGAGTGTGCCCTGGGCTCTCTCCCTCCTGTTACTGTTCCATCGTGAATACAGGAGTGTGCCCTGGGCTCTCCCCCTCCTGTTACTGTCCCATCCTGAATACAGGAGTGTGCCCTGGGCTCTCTCCCTCCTGTTACTGTTCCATCCTGAATACAGGAGTGTGCCCTGGGCTCTCTCCCTCCAGTTACTGTCCCATCCTGAATACAGGAGTGTGCCCTGGGCTCTCTCCCTCCTGTTACTGTTCCATCCTGAATACAGGAGTGTGCCCTGGGCTCTCTCCCTCCTGTTACTGTTCCATCCTGAATACAGGAGTGTGTCCTGGGCTCTCTCCCTCCTGTTACTGTCCCATCCTGAATACAGGATTGTGCCCTGGGCCCTCTCCCTCCTGTTACTGTTCCATCCTGAATACAGGAGTGTGCCCTGGGCTCTCTCCCTCCTGTTACTGTCCCATCCTGAATGCAGGAGTGTGCCCTGGGCCCTCTCCCTCCTGTTACTGTTCCATCCTCAATACAGGAGTGTGCCCTGGGCTCTCTCCCTCCTGTTACTGTTCCATCCTGAATACAGGAGTGTGCCCTGGGCCCTCTCCCTCCTGTTACTGTTCCATCCTGAATACAGGAGTGTGCCCTGGGCTCTCCCTCCTGTTACTGTTCCATCCTGAATACAGGAGTGTGCCCTGGGCTCTCTCCCTCCTGTTACTGTTCCATCCTGAATACAGGAGTGTGCCCTGGGCTCTCTCCCTCCTGTTACTGTTCCATCCTGAATACAGGAGTGTGCCCTGGGCTCTCCCCCTCCTGTTACTGTTCCATCCTGAATACAGGAGTGTGCCCTGGGCTCTCTCCCTCCTGCTCACAGCTCTGATTAAAGTCTCCATTAGTTTCCACACAGTAGTGAGGATTCTGTTGTCAATTGAGATGAATCTGATGTCCCTTCTGTACATTAAACTGTTGCTCCCTGTTCACTCTGAATTCACCAACACTCCCTCTCGCCCTGGGTCTGAGACTTGGACCAATTCCGAGCTGCGAGGAGGGAACAGGTGCAGGAACTCGACCCGCGAATCCCTCGCACTGAACCCTGACTGAAGAAACGTCACCGAGAAATAAAGGGTTAACTAGGAACAGAAAGGGTTAAATAGAAACATAAAGGGTTAAATAGAAATTATGAACATTGTGATCCCCTGTGATATAAACACACCTTGGAATATTCCGCTCTCCCCCTGATCCCTGTCGACTGCTCGATGACGATCCCTGGGACTGGGGCTGCCCCTGTTGTGCTGATTCAGCCCCCTCCCCGGAGCACAGATGCTGACAGCCCTGTGAGGGACAGTGTCCCTTTAAGAGACACTCTGATTGACAGTGTGTAACCCCGCCCCTACCTGACCCATGGCGGGTGAAGCTTTGGCCCATTCCAGTGAGGAATGTTTAAAGCAGGTGTCACTGGCGACTGAGGATTAATCTCAGGCTCCTGATCCACACACACAGGGACCTGAGATTAAAGTTCGGGGATATTTCCAGCTGTCTGAACACAACTAACCCGACCTGCTAACTGGCCATAACTTTCCAAACATCCGTAGATACGGGGGGTGGTGCCAGAGGACTGGAGAATCACAAATGTTACACCCTTGTTCAAAAGAGGGTGTAAGGATAAACCCAGCAACTATAGGCCAGTCAGTTTAACCTCAGTGGTGGGGAAACTTTTAGAACCGATAATCCGGGACAGAATTAACAGTCACTTGGTCAAGTGTGGATTGAATAGGGAAAGCCAGCACGGATTTGTCAAAGGCAAATCGTGTTTAACTGACCTGATAGAGCTTTTTGATGAGGTAACAGAGAGGGTCGATGAGGGTAATGCAGTTGATGTGATGTACATGGACTTCCAAAAGGCGTTTGATAAAGTGCCACATGGTAGGTTTATCATCAAGATTGCGGCCCATGGAATAAAGGGGGCAGTGGAAACATGGATACAGAATTGGCTAAGTGACAGGAAACAGAGAGTAGTGGTGAACGGTTGTTTTTCGGACTGGAGGGAGGTGTGCAGTGGTGTTCCCCAGGGGTTGGTGCTGGGACCACTGCTTTTCTTGATAAATCTTCTTCTTTGGCAGTCCCTCAGGGTCGAGGATGACTTGCTTCCACTCCGGGAGGGTGGGTTCTGCGGTGGCTGAATAGTCCAATCCTGGAGCCGCAGACTCTGCCACAGGTGGGGCAGGTAGTGTTTGATAAGGTGGGTGGGTGAGACGCTCTGGATTCTGTGCGCTCTTTTTGCTGCTTACGCTTGGCCTCCGCGTGCTCCACTCGGTGACGCTCGAGGTAATTGGCGCCTTCATGGATGCTTCTTCTCAAGTTTGGGCGATTTAGGGCAAGCGATTCCCACGTGTCAGTGGGGATGTTGCATTTTTTTCGGGAGGCTTTGAGAGTGTCCGTCTCGCGTTTCCTCTGCCCTCCTAGTGATCGCCTGCCATTGCGGAGCTCGGAGTAGAGCACTTGTTTAGGGAATCTTGTGTCGGGCATGCGGACAATGTGGCCCCGCCCATCGCAGCTGGTTGAGCGTGACCAGTGCCTCGATACTGGGGATATTAGCCTGGGAGAGAACGCTCACGTTGGTGCGTCTATCCCGCCAGTGGATTTGCAGGATTTTGCGGAGACAACGTTGGTGATATCTCTCCAGTGATTTGAGGTGTCTGCTGTACATTGTCCATGTTTCTGATGTGTACAGGAGGGCGGGGACCACGGCTGCTCTGTAGACCATGAGCTTGGTGCTGGATTTGAGGTCTCGGTCTTCGAACACTCTGTTCCTCAGGTGTCACTGGCACATTGGAGTCGATGTTGAATTTCATCGTCGATGTCTGCTCGCACCGAGAGGAGGCTCCCGAGGTATGGGAAATGATCCACACTGTCCAGAGGCTCACCGTGGATCTTGATGGTCGGGGGACAGTGTTGTGTGGCAGGAGTGGGCTGGGAGAGAACCTTTGTTTTCGGGATGTTTAGCCCGAGTCCCATTCTCTCATCCACCTCGGTGAATGCATCGACGATGGTTTGTAGCTCGGCCTCTGAGTGTGCGCACACGCTGGCATCGTCTGCGTACTGCAGCTCGATGACAGAAGTTGGGGTGGTCTTGGTTCTGGCCTGGAGGTGTCGAAGGTTGAACAGTTTCCCGCTTGTCCTGTAGGTTAGCTCCACTCCGGCGGGGAGCTTCATGGTGATGGGGTGGAGTGTTGCAGCGAGGAAGATGGAGAAGAGCGTTGGTGCGATGACACAGCCCTGCTTGACCCCAGTTTGCACTCGTATTGGGTCTGTGGTGGATCCGTTGGTGAGGATCACGGCTCGCATGTCATCGTGGAGCAGGTGGAGAATGGTGACGAATTTCTGGGGGCAGCCAAATTTGAGGAGGATGCTCCACAATTCCTCACGGTTGACAGAGTCGAAGGCCTTTGCGAGATCGAAGAAGGCCATGTACAGAGGTTGATGCTGCTCCCTGCACTTTTCCTGGATTTGTCGCGCGCTAAAGATCATGTCCATTGTGCCTCTTGACGGGCGGAAGCCGCATTGAGACTCAGGGAGGAGCTCTTCGGCCACTGGAAGGAGGCGGTTGAGGAGGATTCTCGCGATGACCTTTCCCGTGGTGGACATTAGGGAAATCCCTCTGTAATTTCCGCAGTCGGACCTATCTCCTTTCTTGAAGATGGTCACAATTACAGTGTCTCTGAGATCTCCCAGCATGCTCTCTTCCTTCCAGACAAGGGTGATAAGGCCGTGTATTCGTGTCAAGAGTGCCTCTCCGCCGTGTTTTCGTACTTCAGCGGGGATTCCATCTGCACCGGGGGCCTTGTTGTTTTTCAGTTGTCGAATGGCTTTTTCGACCTCACGGCGGGCTGGGGTTGAGCTGTGATGGCGGCGGGCTGGGGTTGTGCTGAGATGGTGGCGGGCTGGGGTTGTGCTGAGATGGTGGCGGGCTGGGGTTGAGCTGAGATGGTGACGGGCTGGGGTTGTGCTGAGATGGTGGCGGGCTGGGGTTGTGCTGAGATGGTGGCGGGCTGGGGTTGTGCTGAGATGGTGGCGGGCTGGGGTTGTGCTGAGATGGTGGCGGGCTGGGGTTGTGCTGAGATGGTGGCGGGCTGGGGTTGTGCTGAGATGGTGGCGGGCTGGGGTTGTGCTGAGATGGTGGCGGGCTGGGGTTGTGCTGAGATGGTGGCGGGCTGGGGTTGTGCTGAGATGGTGGCAGGCTGGGGTTGTGCTGAGATGGTGGCGGGCTGGGGTTGTGCTGAGACGGTGGCGGGCTGGGGTTGTGCTGAGATGGTGGCGGGTCGCGTGTTGCGGGACGGTGTCGAGGGTACTTGCGTCGAGGACTGGGTCTTGGTTGAGGAGGTCCTCGAAGTGCTCTCTCCAGCGGGCGTTGACTGCCTCTCTGTCTTTGATGAGCGCCTCTCCATGTTTGGCTCTCAGTGGGGTAGGTCCCTGGGTACTCGGACCGTGGATGGCTTTAATTGCGCTGAAGAAGCCGCGCACGTCGTGGTTGTCAGCGAGTTGCTGAGTCTCCTGCGCTCTTTCCACCCACCATCTGTTCTTTAGGTCACGGGTTCTTTGTTGCACCTCGGCCTTCAGTTGCCTGGAGGCTTGTTTCCTCTCACTCGAGTTTTGGTGGAGCTGCCAATTCAGGAACGCCTTGCGTTTACGGTCTAAGAGATCCTGGATCTCCTGATCGTTCTCGTCGAACCAGTCTTGGTGTTTCCTGGTCGAGAGACCGAGCGTCTCCTCGCAGGTGCTGACTATGGTGGCTTTTAGGGCGGACCAGACGCTGTGGGCACTCTGGGACTCTGGATCATTGGTCGTCACCAGATTGGTTGTCAGGCGACGGCTGAGTCGGTCTTTCTTCTCAGGGTCTTTGAGTCCAGCGACATTCAGTCTCCTGCGGCAGAGGTTTTTCTGCCGCTGCCGGTTTGGGGCCAGGTTGATGGAGATGGTGGAGTGGATTAGTCGGTGGTCAGTCCAGCAGTCGTCGGCTCCAGGCATGGCGCGGGTGATGCGGACATCTTTGCGGTCCCTCGCTCGGACCATGATGTGGTCTATTAGGTGCCAGTGCTTGGAGATACTTTCCTTGATATATATTCATGACTTGGGTGTAGAGGGGACAATTTCAAAATTTGCAGATGACACAAAATTTGGAAGGGTAGTAAACAGTGAGGAGGATAGTGATAGACTTCAAGAGGTATAGACAGGCAGGTGGCCTGGGCGGACACGTGGCATGAAATTTAACGCAGAAAAATGCAAAGTGATACATTTTAGTAGGAAGAATGAGGAGAGGCAATATCAACTAATGGACACAACTCTAAAAGGGGTACAGGAACAGAGAGATCCTGGGCTTTATACATAGAGGCTGAGTGTACAAAAGCAAGGAAGTCATGATGAACCTTTATAATTCACTGGTTCAGCCACAACTGGAGTATTGTGTCCAGTTCTGGGAACCGCACTTTAGGAAAGGTGTAAAGGCCTGACAGAGGGTGCAGAAAAGATTTACGAGAATGATTCCAGGGATGAGGGACTTTCGTTCCGTGGATAGACTGGAGAAGCTGGGGTTGTTCTCCTTGGAACAGAGATGGTTGCGAGGAGATTTGATCGAGGTATTCAAAATCATGAAGGGTCCAGACAGAGTAGATAGAGAGAAACTGTTCCCATTGGCAGAAGGGTCAAGAATGAGAGGACATAGATTTAAGGTGATTGGCAAAGGAACCAAAGGTGATATGAGGAAAAACCTTTTTACACAGCGAGTGGTTAGGATCTGGAATGCACTGCCCGAGGGGGTGGTGGAGGCAGATTCAATCATGGTCTTCAAAAGGGAACTGGATAACTACTTGAAAGGAAAAAATCAGCAGTGATACAGGGAAAGGGTGGGGGAACGGGACTAGCAGGATTGCTTTTGCATAGAGCAGGCGTGGACTCGATGGGCCGAATGGCCTCCTTCTGTGCTGTAACCTTTCGATGATTCTATGCTGCAGTCCCCTATAGAATCATGGAATCTTACAGCACAGAAGGAGGCCATTCGGCCCATCGTGCCTGTGCCGGCTCTTTGAAAGAGCTATCCAATTAATCCCACTTCCCCGCTCTTTCCCCATAGCCCTGCAAATTTTTCCTTTTCAAGTATTTATCTGATTCCCTTTTGAAAGTTATTATTGAATCTGCTTCCACCGCCCTTTCAGGCAGCGCATTCCAGATCAGAACAACTCACTGTAAAAAAAATTCTACAAATCTCCCCTCTGGTTCTTTTGCTGTTTACCTTAAATCTGTGTCCTCTGGTTACCGACCCTCCTGCCATTGGAAACAGTTTCTCCCTCTCTACTCTATGAAAATCACTCAAAATTTTGAACTCCTCTGTTAAATCTGCCCTTAACCTTCTCTGTACTCAGGATCAATGAGCAGATAATGGATCGCAAGTTGGCAACAAAACAGAAAACAGAGAGTCGGGGTTAAGGGTAGTTACTCAGACTGGCAAAAGGTGGGAAGTGGTGTTCCCCAGGGATCGGTGCTGGGACCACTGTTGTTCACAATTTACATTCATGATTTGTATTCGGGAATCGGAAGTACAATTTCAAAATTTGCAGACGACACCAAACTGGGGGATGTGGTTAATACAAAGAAAGAATGTGTCAAAATACAAGAGGACATTAATAAACTTACAGAGTCGGCTGTAATTGGCAAATGAATTGCAATATCGATAAGTGTGAGGTGGTGCATTTTAGTAGGAAGAATAAAGAGGCCACAAACTGCTTGTTCAATAAGAGTCTAAATGGGGGAGAGGAGCAAAGGGATCTGGGGGTACAGACACACAAATCACTAAAAGCAGCGACACAGGTTAATCAGGCCATAAAAAGGCAAATCAAGCACTGGGTTCATTTCTAGATGGGTAGAATTGAAAAGCAAAGAAGTTATGTTAAACTTATATAGAATCTTGTTTAGACCACACTTGGAGTATTGTGAACAGTTCTGGTCTCCATATTATAAATAGAATATAGAGGCATTGGAGAGGGTGCAAAAAAAGATTCACAAGGATGATATCAGAACTGAGAGGATAAACTTATCAGGAAAGGCTGAACAGGCTGGGACTCTTTACTCTAGAAAAGAGAAGGCTGAGGGGTGACCTGATAGAGGTTTTTAAGATAATGAAGGGGTTTGATAGGGTAGACGTAGAGAAAATGTTTCCACTTGTGGGGGAGTCGAAAACGAGAGGTCATAAGTACAAAATAGTCGCTAATAAATCCAATAGGGAATTCAGGAGAAACCTCTTTACCCAGAGAGTGGTGAGAATGTGGAACTCACCACCACAAGGAGCAGTTCAGGCAAATAGCACAGATGTATTGAAGGGGAAGCTCGATAAACACATGATGGAGAAAGGAATAGAAGGGTATCCTGATTGGGTGAGATGAAGTAGGGAGAGGGGAGGCCCGTGTGGAGCATAAACTCCGGCATGGACCAGTTGGGCCGAATGGCCTGTTTCTGTGCTGTAGACTTGATGTGACTCGATGTAAAGAGAACAATCCCAGTTTCTCTAATCTCTCCACATAACTGAGGTCCCTCATCCCTGTACCATTCTAGTACATCTCCTCTGCACCCTCTCCAAGGCCTCGACATAAATAGAATTACATAGAATGTACAGCACAGAAACAGGCCATTCGGCCCAACTGGTCCATGCTGGTGTTATGCTCCACACGAGCCTCTTCCCTCCGACTTGATTTAACCCTTTCAGTGTATCCTTCTATTCCTTTCCCCCTCATGTCTTTATCCAGCTTCCCCTTATATGTATTTGTGTGTTCGCCTCAACTACTCCTTGTGGGAGCGAGTTCCACATTCTCACCACTCTCTCAGTAAAGAAGATTCTCCTGAGTTCCCTATTGGATTTATTAGTGACTATCTTATATTTATGACCCTAGTTTTGGTCTCCCCCACAAGTGGAAACATCTTCTCTACGTCTACCCTATCAAACCCTTTCATAATCTGAAAGACCTCTATCAGGTCACCCCTCAGCCTTATAGAATCATAGAATCATAGAAGATTACAACATGGAAACAGGCCCTTCGGCCCAACATGTCCATGTCCCCCAGTTTATACCACTAAGCTAGTCCCAATTGCCTGCACTTGGCCCATATCCCTCCATACCCATCTTACCCATGTAACTGTCCAAATGCTTTTTAAAAGACAAAATTGTACCCGCCTCTACTACTGCCTCTGGCAGCTCGTTCCAGACACTCACCATCCTTTGAGTGAAAAAATTGCCCCTCTGGACCCTTTTGTATCTCTCCCCTCTCACCTTAAATCTATGCCCCGTCGTTATAGACTCCCCTACCCTTGGGAAAAGATTTTGACTATCTACCTTATCTATGCCCCTCATTATTTTATAGACTTCTATAAGATCACCCCTTAACCTCCTACTCTCCAGGGAAAAAAGTCTCAGTCTATCCAACCTCTCCCTATAAGTCAAACCATCAAGTCCCGGTAGCATCTTAGTAAATCTTTTCTGCACTCTTTCTAGTTTAATAATATCCTTTCTATAATAGGGTGACCAGAACTGTACACAGTATTCCAAGTGTGGCCTTACTAATGTCTTGTACAACTTCAACAAGACATCCCAACTCCTGTATTCAATGTTCTGACCAATGAAACCAAGCATGCTGAATGCCTTCTTCACCACCCTATCCACCTGTGACTCCACTTTCAAGGAGCTATGAACCTGTACTCCCAGATCTCTTTGTTCTATAACTCTCCCCAACGCCCTACCATTAACGGAGTAGGTCCTGGCCCGATTCGATCTACCAAAATGCATCACCTCACATTTATCTAAATTAAACTCCATCTGCCATTCATCGGCCCACTGGCCCAATTTATCAAGATCCCGTTGCAATCCTAGATAACCTTCTTCACTGTCCACAATGCCACCAATCTTGGTGTCATCTGCAAACTTACTAACCATGCCTCCTAAATTCTCATCCAAATCATTAATATAAATAACAAATAACAGCAGACCCAGCACCGATCCCTGAGGCACACCGCTGGTCACAGGCCTCCAATTTGAAAAACAACCCTCTACAACCACCCTCTGTCTTCTGTCGTCAATCCAATTTTGTATCCAATTGACTACGTCACCTTGGATCCCGTGAGATCTAACCTTATGTAACAACCTACCATGCGGTACCTTGTCAAAGGCTTTGCTAAAGTCCATGTAGACCACGTCTACTGCACAGCCCTCATCTAGCTTCTTGGTTACCCCTTCAAAAAACTCAATCAAATTTGTGAGACATGATTTTCCTCTCACAAAACCATGCTGACTGTTCCTAATCAGTCCCTGCCTCTCCAAATGCCTGTAGATCCTGTCCCTCAGAATACCCTCTAACAACTTACCCACTACAGATGTCAGGCTCACCGGTCTGTAGTTCCCAGGCTTTTCCCTGCCGCCCTTCTTAAACAAAGGCACAACATTTGCTACCCTCCAATCTTCAGGCACCTCACCTGTAGCGGTGGATGATTCAAATATCTCTGCTAGGGGACCCGCAATTTCCTCCCTAACCTCCCATAACGTCCTGGGATACATTTCGTCAGGTCCCGGAGATTTATCTACCTTGATGCGCGTTAAGACTTCCAGCACCTCCCTCTCTGTAATATGTACACTCCTCAAGACATCACTATTTATTTCCCCAAGTTCCCTAACATCCATGCCTTTCTCAACCGTAAATACCGATGCGAAATATTCATTTAGGATCTCACCCATCTCTTGTGGTTCCGCACATAGATGACCTTGTTGATCCTTAAGAGGCCCTACTCTCTCCCGAGTTACTCTTTTGCCCTTTATGTATTTGTAGAAGCTCTTTGGATTCACCTTTGCCTTATCTGCCAAAGCAATCTCATGCCCCCTTTTTGCCCTCCTGATTGAGAGAAAAGAGCCCCAGCCGGTTCAACCTTTCCTGATATTTATAACCTCTCAGTTCTGTCATCATCCTTGTGAATCTTTTTTGCACATTATCCGGTGCCTCTACATCCTTTTTATAATATGGAGACCAGAACTGTGCACCGTACTCCAAGTGTGGTCTATCCAAGGTATGTGGAGACCAGAACAGTGCACAGTATAGAATCATAGAAAAGTTATGGCACAGAAGGAGGCCATTCGGCCCATCGTGTCCGCGCCGACCGAAAATGAGCCACCCAGCCTAATCCCACTTTCCAGCACTTGGCCCGTAGACTTGTAGTTACGACACTTCAGGTGCACATCCTGGTACTTTTTAAATGAGTTGAGGGTTTCTGCCTCTACCACCCTCTCAGGCAGTGAGTTCCAGACCCCCACCGCCCATTGGGTGAAATGTTTTTCCTCAGCTCCTGTCTAATCCTTCTACCAGTTTAATCTATGTCCCCTGGTTATTGACCTCTCTGCTAATGGAAACAGGTCCTTCCTATCCACTCTATCAAGCCTTCTCATAATTTTGTACACCTCAGCCTCCTCTGTTCCAAAGAGAACAACCCCAGCCTGTCCAATCTTTCCTCATAGCTAAAATTCTCCAGTCCTGGCAACATCCTCGTAAATCTCCTCTGTACCCTCTCCAGTGCAATTACATCCTCCCTGTGGTGTGGTGACCAGAATTGTGCACAGTACTCCAAGTGAGGTCTAACCAAGGTATATGGAGGCCAGAACTGTGCACAGTGCTCCAAGTGAGGTCTAACCAAGGTATATGGAGGCCAGAACTGTGCACAGTGCTCCAAGTGTGGTCTAACCAAGGTATATGGAGACCAGAACTGTGCACAGTGCTCCAAGTGTGGTCTAACCAAGGTATATGGAGACCAGAACTGTGTACAGTGCTCCAAATGAGGTCTAACCAAGGTTTGATACAAGTTTAACATAACTTCCCCACTTCTCCATTCAGATGTCCTCAGTACACACCGCCTTCCTCCTCTTTCAGTCCAATCAGTATATTGATCGTAATCCCCTTGGAAATCTTATTTTAATGATTCAATAACAGTTTCTTCATGTCTCAGACAAGCCCAGCCAACGGCAATCATCTCTAACCTGAGGGCTTTAATCTAAGTGCCTCCTCACCTCTTGAAATTCTTAACCTTGACATCTCTCCTAAAGTGTGGTGCCCAGAATTGGAGAAAAGCTGCACGTTCTTACTTATCATTCCCAATATGTCTGAGTGGTACTTTTCCGATCCATTCAGCCTCTTCTGGATAAGTTGAGATATTTTGGACAGGTTCAGGGTGAGCGCTGGAACATCTGGGTCTGTGTCTCTCTGAGTCTCAGTCACTCTGTAATGAAAGAGGAGAGAATGTTTTTATCAGTGGGGACATTTCAGATCAGAAACCCAAAGGGGAACGAGTGATCAGTGCAACAACCTGCACCCCTTCTAATGCTCGTACTAACACCCCGCAGCAACCCATCCTGAGAATGGCAGAATCCCGGGATTTGCAGTCTCCCTGCATTCACACTGATCTCCACACGAGCAGTGGGATCCTGGTTTGCTGCCACTTCAGCTCAGTTTGTGATTTTCAAAGCCGTCTGTGTTCAGTCCAGTTTCTCTGTACTGGAGCCCTTATCTTTCCATGATTAATAATTATTATTATCCCGAGGGTCTCCAGTCTGTGCTCCCCACTCTCTGCAGGAACACACTCACTACGATCATGTGAAGTGAGGAGAGGAGAAGGAACAGCCTCCCAGGGACCTGGGATCGGTGGGATTCCCTCACAGAGTGTCCAGTCACACTGACATTACTGGGACATTTCAGCACACACTCATTTCTCTGTTAGTGGATAGAATGAGCCAATCACAAGACATTTTACTGTCACTCTGACACTGGGACCTGCCCCTCTCCTCATTTCTCCATGGGCTGGTTGATAGAACAAGCCAATCACACATCACTTACTGACCCAATGGAATAAAGCTGTCACTGACACACATGGAGCCTTTAGGAAGCCTCGGTTAGATACAGGTCACTGCAGGTTTCTCTCACTCTCAATTCCTGTCTAACAGGTTCCTGAGAAGCTCTGCACACTGATGGAACAGCCCATCTCACTCCCATTTCCCACAGGCTGCCTGAACCAAGAACCCCTCAAACCACAGTTAAACATCACTCAATATTCGCCCCATTTGAAAGCCCCTGATCTGGGGAGGTTTCCAAGCGGTGATTCTACTTTCACTCTTCTCCCAGATACAGGTGAAGGTTCCCTATCAGCAGCAGGTACTGTATGACTGAGAGGAACTTACCTGGAAAGGAGCTGCTTCGTGTTCTGTGAATAAAAAGAGGAGATCAAATCAGCCCTGTAAATTTTTCCCTTCAAGTATTTATCCAATTCCCCTTTTGAAAGTTATTATTGAATCTGCTTCCACCGCCCTTTCAGGCAGCGCATTCCAGATCAGAACAATTCGCTTCCGAAAAATTTTCTCCACATCTCCCCTCTGGTTCTTTTCCCAATTACCTTAAATCTGTGTCCTCTGGTTACCGACCCTCCTGCCACTGGAAACAGTTTCTCCTTATTTACTCTATCAAAACCCTTCATGATTTGAACACCTCTATTAAATCTTCCCTTAACCTTCTCTGCTCTGAGGAGAATAATCCCAGCTTCTCCAGTCTCTCCCCATAACTGAAGTCCCTCATCCCTGGTACCATTCGGGTGAATCTCCTCTGCACCCTCTCTGAGGCCTTAACATCCTCCCTAAAGTGCAGTGCCGAGAATTGGACACAATACTCCAGTTGTGACCTCATCAGTGTTTTATAAAGGTTTAGAATAACTTCCTTGCTTTTGTTCTCTGCCTCTGTTTATAAATTGTAAACAATTTTACAACACCAAGTTATAGTCCAGCAATTTTATTTTAAATTCACAAGCTTTCGGAGACTTCCTCCTTCCTCAGGTAAATGAGGAAGGAGGAAGTCTCCATTTACCTGAGTAAGGAGGAAGTCTCCGAAAGCTTGTGAATTTAAAATAAAATTGCTGGACTATAACTTGGTGTTGTAAAATTGTTTACAATTGTCAACCCCAGTCCATCACCGGCATCTCCACATCTGTTTATAAAGCCCAGGACCCCGTGTGCTTTTTTAACAGCCTCCTCACCTTGTCCTGCCACCTTCAAAGATTTGTGTACGTACACCCCCAGGTCTCTCTGTTCCTGCACCTCCTTTAAAATTGTACCATTTAGTTTATTTTGCCTCTCCTCAATCTTCCTACCAAAATGCATCACCTCACACTTCTCTGTGTTAAATTTAATCTGCCATGTTTCTGCCCATTTCACCAGTCTGTCTCTGTCCTCCTGAAGTCTGTTACTATCCTTCACATCGTTTACTACATTTCCGAGTTTCGTGTCATCTGCAGACTTTGAAATTATGCCCTGTATACCCAAGTCGAGGTCATTAATATATATCAAAAAGAGCAGCGGTCCTAATACTGACCCCTGGGGGACACCACTGTAAACTTCCCTCCAGTCTGAAAAACAACCGTTCACCACTACTCTCTGCTTTCTGTCTCTGAGCATATCTCGTGTCCACGCTGCCACTGTCCCTTTAATCCCATGGGCTTCAATTTTGCTAACAAGTTTTCATCGAAGAATTCAATCAAGTTAGTCCGACACGATTTGCCTTTAATAAATCTGTGTTGTCTGTCGTTCATTATCCCATTTTCTTCCAAGTGACAATTAATTTTGTCTTGGATTATTGTCTCCAGAAATTTCCCCACCATCGACGTTAGGCTGACTGGCCTGTAGTTGCCGGGTTTATCCCTCTCCCCTTTTTTGAACAGAGGTGTAACATTTGCAATCCTCCAGTCCTCTGCCAGAGCCTCCACTATTTCCACCCTTACTTCCCTCAGCAACCTCGGATGCATCCCACCCGGACCAGGTGACTTTTCCACTTTGAGCGCTGCCAACCCTTTTAGTACTTCCTCTTTATCTATTTTAATTCTCTCCAGTTTCTCTCCCCCTCCTCCTTTACTGTAAGATTGGCAGCATCCTCTTTAGTGAAGACCGATGCAAAGTATTCATTTAGTACCTCAGTCATTCCCTCTGCCTCCACAAGAAGGTTTCCTTTTTGTTCTTAGTCGGCCCCACCTTTCCTTGAACTACCCTTTTACACTTTGTAAGTTTCTAAAAGACTTCATGTTACCCGCTAATCTTTTCTCATACATTATCTTCACCCCTCTTATTTCCTTTTTCGGTTCTCCTCTGCACTCTCTGTATTCTGTTTGATTCTCTACTGTATTTTGAACCTGACATTTACCATAAGCCTCCTTTTTCTGTTTCATTTTAATCTGTTTCTTTAATCATCCAGGGAGCTCGAGCTTTGGATGCCCTTCCTTTCCCCCTCGTGGGAATGTGTCCAGTCTGTACCCGAACTATCTCCTCTTTGAAGGCCTCCCATTGCTCATTTACTGTTTTACCTGCCAATCTTTGTTTCCAATCCACCTGGGCCAGATCCCTTTTCAACTCACAGATATTATCCCTCCTCCAGTTGAGTATTTTTACATTTGGTTGTTTCTTGTCCTTTTCCATTACTTTTCTAAACCTGATGATATTGTGATCACTGTTTCCCAAATGCTCCCCCACTGAAACGTGCTCCACTTGCCCCACTTCATTCCCCAGAACTGGATCCAGCACTGCTTCCTTCTTCGTTGGGCTGGAAACATATTGAAGAAAGTTCTCCTGAACACATTTGAGGAATTCCTCCCCCTCTTTGCCCTTTACTCTGTTTTTTCCCCAGTCTATATTCGGATAATTGAACTCCCCCATTATCACTATTCGATTGTTTATACAACAAACCAATCAACACCCAATGAAACCAAACCGTGAATTTGGGATTGAGAGTAAAGAGTTCAGTGTATAACAGTAGGTGGGGCCAGTCACAGGAATGGGGAATAATCCAACATTTCACTGCACTCCATCCTGGGGCAGCACCAACACTCCTGGGACAGGGCTGAGGGGGCAGCACCAACACTCCCGGGGCAGGGCTGAGGGGGCAGCACCAACACTCCTGGGACAGGGCTGAGGGGGCAGCACCAACACTCCCGGGGCAGGGCTGAGGGGGCAGCACCAACACTCCCGGGGCAGGGCTGAGGGGGCAGCACCAACACTCCCGGGGCAGGGCTGAGGGGGCAGCACCAACACTCCTGGGGCAGGGCTGAGGGGGCAGCACCAACACTCCTGGGGCAGGGCTGAGGGGGCAGCACCAACACTCCTGGGACAGGGCTGAGGGGGCAGCACCAACACTCCTGGGACAGGGCTGAGGGGGCAGCACCAACACTCCTGGGGCAGGGCTGAGGGGGCAGCACCAACACTCCTGGGGCAGGGCTGAGGGGGCAGCACCAACACTCCCGGGGCAGGGCTGAGGGGGCAGCACCATTGCTGGGCCCCACCAACAATCTTCAAACAATTCAGTCCTCTCACCAGCCTCACAGAAACGCCCCATTCCCCAGACATGGCCCTGTTTATATTGAAGATGTACCTGAATAAAGGAGAGAGGGTCCCTCTGTTCCAGACTCTGGTATTCTCCATCTATTAATGTCATCTGTTCCATCCTCTTGTTTAATGCTTCAGAACAGCTTCTAATCTGTGAGAGAGCTCGGAGCCCCTCCTCATCGATCAGTTTCAGTGCGTATTCTTCATCTTCTTCCAGCTGTCTCCTCCAGTCAGAGTAGCTCTTCGATAGCTTTCCTTTCAGCTCATTGATTCGTGTCTGAAACCCAAACCAACTCTCATTACAAACGGCCCTTCCACACAGCTCTTACCCTGAGCACACGGCACTTTCCAGGGACGGGACAGTTTGTTTCGATCACTACTCGATCACCCGTTAAAGATAGACAAGCAGTGGGGGGTGTCTACTGGGAGAGAAAACAGAGTTTAACAAGTGTTGCCTTGAGCCTTGAGTTTAAAAGAAAGAGCACTGTATTTGGACTGTGTATGGCACTGCCACCTGGTCCATCCACACCTGGAGTGATGGGTCCAGTTTTGGTGCCCACACCTGGTGAAGGAGATCAAGACTCTGGAGAGGACGGTGGCCAGAATGACACGTAGTCTGATGGATTTAATTCTGAGGATCGGCTCCAAGAGGGAGGGCGATTTAGAGAAAGGCCGAGAGGGACAGGATTGATGTTTTTAAAACGATCGAGGAATTATTGGACTCACTGGTTGGGTGAGGTATTGAGATGGATCAGGATGGTAGGACCAGAGGGTCTGTGTATAAAATCCATAGGCACAGAGTTAGGTTAGACACCAGAGTCCTTGATCTCTGGAACAGACTCCCTGAACATGTGGGGGGTTTGGAGTCACTCCCACCCTTTAAAAGGGAGCTGGGGAGGAATTTCCCAGAGTTTGTCCTGAATTGGCTGCAGATTCCAGAGTAAATCCAGTCCCACTTTTCCCTACCTTTATTTCAGCTTCTGATCTCTCCAAGTCTCGCTGTTTGCTGGAACAATTCTGCTGGACTCCCCGAAGCCTCTCGATTTCTCTCTCCAATTCTTCCTGTAAAGGCAATTGGAAAGTTTTCAAAAGGGATTCAAACTGGGATTTAAAGGGGAAATGATTCCGTTCCAGGAGTGACCCCACTGGGTGTGGATAGAAAGTGGTTTGGGGGATTCTCAGTGTCTGGGCCCTGAGCAGAAATATTCCCTTCTGTGGCTCTCAGTAAAGAGGCGCTCCCTGCCCTGTATAAACTGAGTGACCACACACACCGGCTTCTTTTCACACTGACACACCGTGTGCTGCATTTTCACACGGACTCAGCTCCTCCATTTCCAGGAATCAGCCGAGGGGAAAGGGAGACAGACTCAGTCACACCAGCATTTCTCAAACACCAATTCCCTCTTGTTGTGAGAAACAGTTTCCCCCCCCAGCCCCTGAGTCACCCCCCGTGGGTGTCCCTCACTCCCCCCACCGGTGATGGTCCTCTCCCTGCTGGTCAGATGGCAGAATACCCCAGCGTTACACAGGGCTCCAACATGCTCTGCTCTACAGCCCTATGCCATGGAGTGCCAGTTCTCACAGGTGCCCATGAGAATCCATACGCAGTGCCCCTTTAATGAAAATGCTTACATAGTCAGTAATACTAGAAGCTAGGATTGCTTATGTGGCAAAGTAGAAACAGGAGTTACTTCGAAGCCAGCATACTGTGGGTCAGGACAAGGGGCCCCATCAAGGCTGATAGTTATATGCTGAGTTTGTTAGATATAGAGGTCTGTTGATGCTCATCATGGAAGAGACCTGACAGGACTCGGGAGTCTCTGGTGTGAGTGTTTTGGTACAGCCGGTTAATCAATAAAAGCAATAAGCTGATCAAGGCTGGAAACATTCCAAGCTAGTAGATAAGAGTGGAGAAGGACCACGAAGGCATTCCAAACTGGGAGATAAGAATACATTCATCTGTGTCTGTCAATGTTGCATGTTCAGGCCCCTGTACTACCTGTAATTGGCCGGTAATTATGTAACCTTACATGGCCTACCGATGCCCCGCTGATGATTGGTGTGGACCCTGGCTGTACAGGTGCCCACCTCCTCTGATAAATGTATAAAAGTGTGAACTCCTGTATGTAACTTGTCTTGTTCTGTTAGGATCGACACGGCTCTGTCCGGAGTCAAAATCGATGCTAGAGACCAAGCCCCGCGGTAAATAAAATTGTGTTGAATTTAAAGACGTATTCGATTTCAGTTTTTGCTGAACCAGACTGAGGGGAAAGAATCGAGTTCATCACCCACACAGTGAATTACTGAGCTCCACAATGCCCTCACCAGGAGGGGATGATTGTGGGTGAGGGGCAGTCACCCTGGGTCACTCTCACACCCCTCCCAGTGCCCACCCTGTTCTCTCAGACAGACTGTAAGAGAAAGGGGAGGGAGCATCTGACTGACAAAAAATTAACAGCACGAAACCCAGACCCAGGGCAGAAAGAAAACACTGGGCTAAATCAGCACTGTCTGCAATCAGTTCGAATTAATGTTCGTTATTAAAAGGAAAACTCTCCCTCACTGTATTTAATATCAGGAATTATGTCACTCACCTTAATTGCAGCTTGTGCCTGATCGAGGCTCAGCAGTGTGTGGGATTTATGTTTCCCTATTATTGTACAGGAAGCACACACACACTCTGCATCATCTTTACAGTAGTATTCAAGGACCTTCTTATGGTCAAGGCACTGTCTCTCTGTAAGATCAGCCGTAGGCTCGATTAGGGTGTGATCTTTCAAGGCCTCTTTCCGTAAATGTGGTTTTAAATGAAGGGAGCAAAAGGAAGCTTCACATTTCAGACACGTCTTCACAGCTGGGGTTGGATTTTCTTCACAGCAATCACACATGACACGGCCTGAATTAGCAGGAGGCTGTGAGCGATTGTATTTCTCCACGATATTACACAGCGTGAAGTTTCTCTCCAGACTGGGCCTGGGGTTGAATTTCCGGCGACACTGAGGGCACTCAAACCCTTCTGGGCCTGCTGTCTGGGCCCAAACTCCCTCAATACATTTCAAACAGAAACTGTGCAGACAGGGTAATATCACCGGGTCCTGGTACACCTGGAGACACACAGCACAGGTTAATTCATCCTCGAAAGCTCCGGGCTCCATTCCTGCAGCACCTGAAAGAGTTTTCACACAGCACAGAGAGAGAGAGAGAGAGCAACCAGAGCAGGAAGTGAAATTCTCATAAACACTCGCTTTGAGGAGTGACAAAGTTCATTTCACTTTCATGACTCACTTTGGCTGAAAATTAACCCTTTCAGGCCTGCAGTAGCAGCTCAGAAACAAAAATCAGAAAAACAAGATTGCAATTTTACAATCTGGAGTCAGAATACAGCAAGCTGGACTCAGTAAACACAAACCGAAAAGTAATCAGCTCAGACCAGACCCTAAACGGTTTAACAAATGATTTAAAACTGATATAAAGAGGAACAATAACCTTCACAAATCCCCCAGAGAGGAAAGGGAAGGAGCTCTCTGGGAGGAATAGAAAATATACAGAAAAAGTTAAAATGTTCATCGGTGGGAAAGTAAGCTGTGAGGAGGACACAGGAATTCTGCAAAGGGATATTGACAGGTTAAGAGAGTGGGCGAGAAGGTGGCAGATGGAGTATAATGTGGGGAAATGTGAGGTTATTCACTTTTGTGGGAAGAATAGAAAATCAGAATATTGTTTAAATGGTGAGAAACTATTAAATGTTGGTGTTCAGAGAGATCTGGGTGTCCTCGGACAAGAAACACAAAAGTTAGCACACAGGTACAGCAGGCAATTAGGAAGGCAAATGGAATGTTGGCCTTTATTGCAAGAGGTTGGAGTACAAGAGTAAGGAAGTCTTACTGCAATTATACAGGGCTTTGGTGAGACTTCACCTGGAGTACTGCGCACAGTTTTGGTCTCCTTATCTCAGGAAGGATATACTTGCCTTAGAGGCAGTGCAACGAAGATTCACTAGATTGATTCCTGGGATGAGAAGGTTGTCCTTTGAGGAGAGATTGAGTAGAATGGGCCTATACACTCTGGAGTTTAGAAGAATGAGAGGTGATCTCATTGAAACATATAAGATTCTGAGGGGGCTTGAGAGGGTAGATGCTCAGAGGCTGTTTCCCCTGGCTGGAGAGTCTAGAACTCGGTGGTATAGTCTCAGGATAAGGGGTCGGCCATTTAAGACTGAGATGAGGAGGAATTTCTTCACTCAGAGGGTTGTGAATCTTTGGAATTCCCTACCCCAGAGGACTGTGGATGCTGAGTCATTAAGTATATTCAGGGCTGAGATGGACAGATTTTTGGGTTCTTGGGAAATCAACAGATCTGGGGATCGGGCAGGAAAGTGGAGTTGAGGTTGAAGATTAGCCGTGATTTTATTGAATGGCGGAGCAGGCTCGAGGGGCCCTGTGGCCTACTCCTGCTCCTATTTCTTATATTCTTATCAGTGGGGCAAAGACCGATGAAGAAAAGCAAAGCAGCAGAGGCTACAAGTCTGAGTAAACTCGACACGAAACATGTCCGACCAACATTGCTGCAGGAGTTCCTTAGGGCAGTGTCCGAGGCCCAACCATCTTCAGCTGCTTCATCAATGACCTTCCCTCCATCATAAGGTCAGAAATGGGGATGTTCGCTGATGACTGCACAGTGTTCAGTTCCATTCGCAACCCCTCAGATAATGAAGCAGTCCGAGCCTGCATGCAGCAAGACCTGGACAACATCCAGGCTTGGGCTCATAAGTGGCAAGTAACATTCGTGCCAGATAAGTGCCAGGCAATGACCATCTCCAACAAGAGAGAGTCTAACCACCTCCCCTTGACATTCAACGGCATTACCATCGCCGAATCCCCCACCATCAACATCCTGGGGGTCACCATTGACCAGAAACTTAACTGGACCAGCCATATAAATACTGTGGCTACGAGAGCAGGTCAGAGGCTGGGTATTCTGCGGCGAGTGACTCACCTCCTGACTCCCCAAAGCCTTTCCACCATCTACAAGGCACAAGTCAGGAGTGTGATGGAATACTCTCCACTTGCATGGATGAGTGCAGCTCCAACAACACTCAAGAAGCTCGACACCATCCAAGATAAAGCAGCCCGCTTGATTGGCACCCCATCCACCACCCTAAACATTCACTCCCTTCACCACCGGTGCACTGTGGCTGCAGTGTGCACCATCCACAGGATGCACTGCAGCAACTCGCCAAGGCTTCTTCGACAGCACCTCCCAAACCCACGACCTCTACCACCTAGAAGGACAAGAACAGCAGGCACATGGGAACAACACCACCTGCACGTTCCCCTCCAAGTCACACACCATCCCGACTTGGAAATATATCGCCGTTCCTTCATTGTCGCTGGGTCAAAATCCTGGAACTCCCTTCCTAACAGCACTGTGGGAGAACCGTCACCACACGGACTGCAGCGGTTCAAGAAGGCGGCTCACCACCACCTTCTCGAGGTCAATTAGGGATGGGCAATAAATGCCGGCCTCGCCAGCGACGCCCACATCCCGTGAACGAATAAAAAAAAACACAGAGCTGCAAACCAACAAAGACAAAAGAATGTTGGACAACAAATCCAAAACAGGAGAATACAGTCAGAGGAAGTCATGGTCAAACTGTACATGGCTCTGGTCAGACCTGTGTCCAGTTCTGGTCATAGAGTCATAGAGTCATAGAGTTATACAGCACGGATAGAGGCCCTTCGGCCCATCGTGTCCGCGCCGGCCATCAGCCCTGTCTACTCTAATCCCATATTCCAGCATTTGGTCCGTAGCCTTGTATGCTATGGCATTTCAAGTGCTCATCCAAATGCTTCTTGAATGTTGTGAGGGTTCCTGCCTCCACAACCCTTTCAGGCAGTGAGTTCCAGACTCCAACCACCCTCTGGGTGAAAAAGTTCTTTCTCAAATCCCCTCTAAACCTCCCGCCTTTTACCTTGAATCTATGTCCCCTTGTTATAGTACCCTCAACGAAGGGAAAAAGCTCCTTAGTATCCATCCTATCTGTGCCCCTCATAATTTTGTACACCTCAATCATGTCCCCCCTCAGCCTCCTCTGCTCCAAGGAAAACAAACCCAATCTTCCCAGTCTCTCTTCATAGCTGAAGCGCTCCAGCCCTGGTAACATCCTGGTGAATCTCCTCTGCACCCTCTCCAAAGCGATCACATCCTTCCTGTAGTGTGGCGACCAGAACTGCACACAGTACTCCAGCTGTGGCCTAACCAGTGTTTTATACAGCTCCAGCATAACCTCCTTGCTCTTATATTCTATGCCTCGGCTAATAAAGGCAAGTATCCCATATGCCTTCTTTACCACCTTATCTACCTGTTCCGCCGCCTTCAGGGATCTGTGAACTTGCACACCAAGATCCCTCTGACCCTCTGTCTTGCCTAGGGTCCTCCCATTCATTGTGTATTCCCTTGCCTTGTTAGTCCCTCCAAAGTGCATCACCTCGCACTTTTCCGGGTTAAATTCCATTTGCCACTGTTCCGCCCATCTGACCAACCCATCTATATCGTCCTGCAGACTGAGGCTATCCTCCTCGCTATTTACCACCCTACCAATTTTTGTATCATCAGCGAACTTACTGATCATACCTTTTACATTCATATCCAAGTCATTAATGTGGACCACAAACAGCAAGGGACCCAGCACCGATCCCTGTGGTACCCCACTGGCCACAGGCTTCCAGTCACAAAAACAACCTTCGACCATCACCCTCTGCCTTCTGCCACTAAGCCAGTTTTGTATCCAAAGTGCCAAGGCACCCTGGATTCCATGGGCTCGTACCTTCTTGACCAGTCTCCTGTGGGGGACTTTATCGAAGGCCTTACTGAGACCCACCTCGAGTACTGTGTCCAGTTCTGGTCAGACCCACCCCGAGTACTGTGTCCAGTTCTGGTCAGACCCACTCGAGTACTGTGTCCAGTTCTGGTCAGACCCACCTCGAGCACTGTGTCCAGTTCTGGTCAGACCCACCCCGAGTACTGTGTCCAGTTCTGGTCAGACCCACTCGAGTACTGTGTCCAGTTCTGGTCAGACCCACCCCGAGTACTGTGTCCAGTTCTGGTCAGACCCACCCCGAGCACTGTGTCCAATTCTGGTTATGGGAACATAGGAGCGGGAGGAGGCCATTCATCCCCTCCAGCCTGTTCCGCCATTCAATTAGATCATGGCAGATCTGTATCTTAACTCCATTTACCCGCCAATGTTCTGTAACCCTTCATCCCCTCACCCAACAAAAATCTATCAATCTCAATTTTCAAATTTTCAATTGACCCCCAGCCTCAACAGCTTTTTGGGGGAGAGAGTTCCAGATTTCCACTCCCCTTTGTGTGAAGAAATGTTTCCTGACATCACCCCTGAACGGCCGAGCTCGAATTTTAAGATTATTCCCCCTTGTTCTGGACTCTCCCACCAGAGGAAATAGTTTCTCTCTATCTACCCTATCAAATCCTTTAATCATTTTAAATATTCAATTAGATCTCCCCTTAATCTTCGAGACTCAGGGCATATGAGCCTAGTGTGTGCAGCCTGGCCTCGTAATTTAACCATTCCAGCCCCGATATAAGAACATAAGAACTAGGAGCAGGAGTCGGCCATACGGCCCCTCGAGCCTGCTCCGCCATTCAATCAGATCATGGCTGATCTTTTACCTCAACTCCACTTTCCCGCCCTAATAAGAACATTCTGGTGAATCTGTGCTGCACCCCCTCCAGGGCCAATATATCCTTCCTGAGGTGCGGTGCCCAGAACTGAACCCAGTCTCCAGATGTGGTCTGACCAGAGCTCTGTACAGCTGGAACATCACTTCCTCCCCTTTGTATTCCAGCCCCCGAGATAAAGGTGAACATTCCATTCGTCTTTTTAATTATTTTTTGTACCTGTCCACTGGCGTTTAGTGATTTCTGTGCTTGGGCCCCTAAATCTCTCTGCTCCTCCACAGTTCCCGGCTTCTCACCATTTAGAAAATACTCTGATCGATCTTTCTTAGGTCCAAAGTGAATGACCTCACACTTCCCCACATTGAACTCCATCTGCCCCAGTTTTGCCCACTCACTGAATCGACCAATGTCCCTTTGCAACTTTCTGCTCCCATCTACACTATTTACTGTGTCACCTAACTTAGTGTCGTCAGCAAACTGAGATACACGGCTCTCTATTCCTTCATCCAAGTCACTGATAAATATAAATTTAACCCTGACTGATTCTTTGTCCTGCCCCAGTTTAATGAGACCGAGACCATGTGGAGCCCACGGTCAACACATCAGACCAGTTACACTTTACCCACTAAACCATGGGCAGGGGGGCTTCAATAACTGATTGCTCGGTCTCTGAAAGGAACCAGGAATGCTCACTAATATTTCACCTTCAATTCCTTTAGTGTGAGCGTGTGTACACTGTTTCTCCGTTTTTAGATTAAAGACATTTCGACAAAATGGCATCTGTACTTTGAATAAAACAAATTGCTGGCAATAAACAGCAGAACTGACTCAGGATCCCACCCAAAACGTTGCCCCTCAGATGCTGCCTGACCGGTGCAGAGCTCAGTTGGTAACATGTTCTATTCTGGGACTAGAGAGTTGTGCGACTTGCTGGGGCTCGGGAGTTTGAGCTCATGATCCAAGCTGCCACTCCAGGGCAGTGCGGAGGGAGTGCTGCTTTGTCTGGATTCCCGGGCCTTCTCCTTCACACCTCGTGAGAGGAGGTGAGAAGGCCCCAAACAGCAGGTGAGTGCCTTTATCGCAGGGCTTGTGGGCCCGGAGGAGCAGGAGTGCTTCCCCCAGGCCCAACAAGCTTCCCTTGGGCAACCCCTCCGCCCCATGATCTCTGACCCCCCGACACACAATCTCCAACCTGCCCCTACAATCTCAGACCCCCCCCCCCACGATCTCCGACCCCACCACGATCTCCGACCCCCCCCTCGCCACGGTCGCCGATCCCCCCACAACAATCTCCGACCCCATCACCATCTGTGACCCCACCCACGATTTCCAACCCTACCACGATCTCTGACCCCTCACGATCTCTGACCCCCCCACGACCTGCGACCCCCCACAACCTGCGACCCCCACATGATCTGGGACCCCACCACGATCTCCGACCTCACCACGATCTCCGACATCCCCCACAATCTCTGACACCTCCCATGATGACCCCTGTACCCTGCGATTACTCCTGCCCGCTGGTGCCAACCCCCGATGACCCCTGATGACTATCGACCCTTCACCCCCGGTGAATTCCAGCCCCAATACCTCCCTCCCGCCCTCCGTCTAACACTTACCCCTCACATCATCTTCCTTGCTCTTCTCCCGTCCGACTGAGACCAGCCTGTCAATCCAGACGAACTTTTGGGCGCAAAAAAACCTAAAAGACGTCCTGACGTCAAAATCCTCAGGACGTCCGGGAAACCCGGAATCAGGGAATTCGCCCCCCGCCGACTTCACAGCTCGGAGTTAAAATTTCAGCCGGTGTCTTCGATCCCCGCCACAAACTCCGTTCCCATGCTACTGATTCCACCCCCTCCCCTCCTCCCTGGCCACTGTCCCCCTCCCCCTCCGCCGCCTGTCTGGGGTCACGGGGTCAGGTCACTCAATCTCCCAGAGTGCAATACGGCCCAATCTGTCGATGGCTCCCGTTCAACAGGCTCCTGGAATCGGGGAACCCAGGACTGGAACCGACCCGGGACACTCCCCCCGAACCCCCTTCCTAACCCCCTTAACCCCTTCCCCTCCCCCTCAACACCTTCCCCTCCCCCTCAACCCACTCCTCCCCCCGAACCCCCTTCCTAACTCCCTTAACCCCTCCCCCTCAACCCCTTCCCCCTCCCCCTGAACCCCTCCCCACAGACACACAGTCAGGACCCAGATCAGGAGACCAGGACACTTTCTGCAGCAGCTTTTATTGTTGTCCAGAGTAAAGCATCAAATCCTTTCCTGGATCTTATGACACTTTCCAGAGCTGTAAACTCAGATTCTTTGATGTCAGCACGTTGCAGTTACAGAGAAATCTGTGCACAGGAAAATCATACAAATAAAATAAAACCGTCTCATTCCCCCCGTCGCTGGGAATTACACAGTGAGAGATATATTCATCAACACAAACCGCGATTCACACAAAAACTACATGGAACATTGTGGGATTGCAAGAAAATAACTTCATCTTAATACAAAAGAATCGATAAACGCACTAACACTCTCCACTCACTGCTCAGGATTATTCCCCCATCGCTCTGATGCGCTCCAGGATTACACACAACGGGCACTAAAGCCCAGGTTCTAGGCCGCTCGAAGCCGGCCCACAGATTTCCTCAGGTCACGATGTACCGACAGCAATCCCTCGCAGTGAGTGAGGGAGGGAGGGAGTGAGGAATGAGTGAGTGACTGAGTGAGTGAGGGTGGGAGTGAGGGAGGGAAGGAGTGAGGGAAAGAGTGAGGGAGGGAGTGAAGGAGTGAGTGTGGAGAGTGAGGAGTGAGTGAATGAGTGAGGAGTGAGAGGGATGGAGGGAGTGAGTGAGTGAGGGGCAAGCAATTGATGAGTGAGTGGAGTGACTGAGGGAGTGAATGAATGAAGTGAGGGAGGGAGGGAGTGTGGATTGAGTGAGTGGAGGGACAGAGTGAGTGAGGAGTGAATGAGGGTGTGAGGGAGAGTGAGGAAGGGAGAGAGTGAGGGAGAGGGAGGGAGTGAGTGAGGGGCGAGCGAGCGAGGGCTGCACCAGAGCGGGGAACGGCCTCCTCTGAGCTCCACAAATTTTCTGCCGTGTTTCCTACATTCCAACAGTGACGACACTTCAAAAGTACTTCATTGTCTGTAAAGCTCTTTGGGACGTCCTGAGGTGGTGAAAGGCGCTATATAAATGCAAGTCTTTCTTTCTTTCTTTCTTCTTTCCCAAAGCTGGCCATCCGAGGCCAGGCTGGCGATTGGAGAATGAATATTAGCAGCTGCCTCCCTCCCTCCCTCCCTCCCTCCCTCCCTCCGGCGGGGGGTCTGAAAGTACAGTCCCCACTGACTGCCCATTCCTTCAGGGCTCGGAGATACAGTCGGGCTCGGTGGGTGGGTGGGTGGGCTCAGGCCTGGGTTACAGTTTGCCTTTCCCGGGCCGGAGGGCGGGGACCGTGTTTAACGGGGACGCAGTAAACGCTGGATTCTCCTCCGCTCTTTGCACCTTCCCGTGAGCGTCCGTGGCGCTGGAAGCGGGTCAGAGCGCCGGGCGTCCGTTAGCGGTGGTTAGCAGCGCAGTGAGTGACAGCAGCACCCGGTGTAAGGTGGGGTCCCGGGGGGATTGGGAGACACACCCTCCTGCTTCCTTCCCACACTGGCCTTTCTCACACAGGAGCCCGGTGTAGGGAGCGGGACAGCGACACCTCCCATTGTCCTCGCACACTCCTCCGTTCTGACACCGCGTCAGCAAGTTATCGCACACGCCGGCTGCAAGAGGTCAGAGAAAAGAAACGTCAGGTCACTGGAAATCTCCTGACCTCAGAGATTGTTTGAACTGTCGCCGCTCCCAGTGTTTCACTTTTACACCAACAACTACTTGCATTTATATAGCGCCTTTAACGTAGTAAAACGGCCCAAGGTGCTTCACAGGAGCGTAAATCAGAGAAAAATTAACACTGAACCACATAAGGAGACATTAGGACAGGAGACCAAAAGCTTGGTCAAAGAGGTAGATTTTAAGGAGCGTCTTAAAGGAGGAGAGAGAGGGGGAGAGGTTTGGGGGGAATTCCAGAGTTTCGGGTCCAGACAGCTGAAGGCACGGCCGCCAATGGGGGGGTGAAGGAAATGGGGGATGTGCAAGAGGCCAGAATTGGGGGAGCGCAGAGATCTCGGAGGGGTGCAGGGCTGAAGAAGGTTACAGAGATAGGGAGGGGCGAGGCAACGGAGGGATTTGAATGTGAGGATGTGAATCTTTAAATCGAGGCGTTGCTGGACCGGGAGCCAATGTAGGTCAGAGATCACAGGGGTGATGGGTGAATGGGACTAAATTGATGATTAAATACTGAAGGAGAGACTGAGGGTTAAATTCTGTGTCCAATTATTGTGTCCAATTCTGGGCACCACACTTTCGGAAGGATGTCAAGGCCTTGGAGAGGGTGCAGAGGAGATTTACTGGAATGGGACCATGGTTGAGGGACTTCAGTTATGTGGAGAGACTGGAGAAGCTGGGATTGTTCTCCTCAGAACAGAGAAGGTGAAGGGGAGATTTAATAGAGGGGTTAAAAATTATGAGGGGTTTTAATAGAGTAAATAAGGAGAAACTGTTTCCACTGGCAGGAGGGTCGGTAACCAGAGGACACAGATTTAAGGTAATTGGTGAAAGAGCCAGAGGGGAGATGAGGAGAATTTTTTTACACAGCGAGTTGTTCTGATCTGGAAGCAGATTCAATAATAACTTTCAAAAGGGAATTGAATAAATACTTGAAAAGGAAAAATTTGCAGAGCTATGGGGAAAGAGCGGGGGGAGTGAGACTAATAGGATCGCTCTTTCAAAGAGCCAGCACAGGCTCGATGGGCTGAATGGCCTCCTTGTGTGCTGTCTGATTCGATGAAATGCTCCTCACTGAACTCCAGTCCCTCCCTTTGTGAGGAGCTGTGCCACTAATTGTTTCTCAGGGTGATGGGGGAACCCAGGAGGGTTCCTTGTCTAAAAGCCTTTGTCTTTCCCCCCCTGGTATCTCTGCTATCGGATCCACTGCTGACCCTGACACACAGGAGCCAGGCGGAGTGAGGGAGGGTCTGGTGCTGGAACGGTTACTTACCTCGGCAGCCCCTGTGCCAGTAATATCCGGGCAGGCACTTGTCACACTTGGGCCCTGCTGTCCCCTCCTTACAGTCACAATATCCCGTCTCATTACAGCGATCATGGAGTGAGCCATAGGGGTGACACTGACAGTCTGCAGAAACAAGACAACACACACACTGCACATGGCTGTTCCCAATAAAACCCATCGACACAATCTCAGGGACACAAATGACTCGGGCCCAGGACAGGGGACGAGCCGACTCTGGGGGGAAACAAGTCTCCAACAGTTTACAAACAGCGTCAATCGTCCACACACTGATTGGACACGGCCCGTGTTCCACTCCTTGGGGCGACTGCACACAATTAACGCAGGTTATTACATCGATTTTGTTTACATAGAATTTACAGCACAGAATCAGGCCATTCGGCCCAACTGGTCTATGGCAGCGTTTAGACTCCACATGAGCCTCCTCCCACCCCTCTTCTTCTAACTGTATCAGCAAATCCTTCCATTCCTTTCTCCCTCACGTGTTTATCTCACTTCACCTTAAATGCATCTTTTCGTTGCAGTGAGGTTCTGTAACCTGGAGCTTGGCTTCTCACCGACCCTGTACAGTTCACGTAATGTTGTTCATCCGTCCCACTGACCCAGACCGACACCGAGACCCCACTGACCCAGACCCACACGACACCCCACTGACCCAGACCCACACCGAGACCCCACTGACCCAGACCCCCACGACACCCCACTGACTCAGACCCACACCGAGACCCTACTGACCGAGACCCACACCCCACTGACCCAGACCCACACCGACACCCCACTGACCCAGACCCACACTGAGACCCCACTGACCCAGACCCACACCGACAACCCACTGACCCAGACCCACACCGACACCCCACTGACCCAGACCCACACCGACACCCCACTGACCCAGACCCACACCGAGACCCCACTGACCCAGACCCACACCGACACCCCACTGACCCAGACCCACACCGACACCCCACTGACTCAGACCCACACCGACAACCCACTGACCCAGACCCACACTCCACTGACCCAGACCCACACCGAGACCCCACTGACCCAGACCCACACCAAGACCCCACTGACCGAGACCCACACCCCACTGACCCAGACCCACACCGACACCCCACTGACCCAGACCCACACTGAGACCCCACTGACCCAGACCCACACCCCACTGACCCAGACCCACACCGAGACCCCACTGACCCAGACCCACACCGACACCCCACTGACCCAGACCCACACCGACACCCCACTGACTCAGACCCACACCGACAACCCACTGACCCAGACCCACACTCCACTGACCCAGACCCACACCGAGACCCCACTGACCCAGACCCACACCGACACCCCACTGACCCAGACCCACACCGACACCCCACTGACCCAGACCCACACCGACACCCCACTGACCCAGACCCACACCGACACCCCACTGACCCAGACCCACACTGAGACCCCACTGACCCAGACCCACACCCCACTGACCCAGACCCACACCGACACCCCACTGACCCAGACCCACACCGACACCCCACTGACTCAGACCCACACTCCACTGACCCAGACCCACACCGAGACCTCACTGACCCAGACCCACACCGAGACCCCACTGACCCAGACCCACACCGACACCCCACTGACCCAGACCCACACCGACACCCCACTGACCCAGACCCACACTGAGACCCCACTGACCCAGACCCACACCGAGACCCCACTGACCCAGACCCACACCGACACCCCACTGACCCAGACCCACACTGAGACCCCACTGACCCAGACCCACACCGACACTCCACTGACCCAGACCCACACCGAGACCACACTGACCCAAACCCACACCGAGACCCCACTGACCCAGACCCACACCCCACTGACCCAGTCCCACACCGACACCCCACTGACCCAGACCCACACCGAGACCCCACTGACCCAGACCCACACCCCACTGACCCAGTCCCACACCCCACTGACCCAGACCCACACCCCACTGACCCAGTCCAACACCCCACTGACCCACACCCACACCCCACTGTCCCAGACCCACACCCCACTGACCCAGACCCACACCCCACTGACCCAGACCCACACCCCACTGACCCAGTCCCACACCTCACTGACCCAGTCCCACACCAAGACCCCACTGACCCAGACCCACACCAAGACCCCACTGACCCAGACCCACACCGAGACCCCACTGACCCAGACCCACACTCCACTGACCCAGACCCACACCAAGACCCCACTGACCCAGACCCACACCAAGACCCCACTGACCCAGACCCACACTCCACTGACTCAGACCCACACCAAGACCCCACTGACCCAGACCCACACCAAGACCCCACTGACCCAGACCCACACCCCATTGACCCAGTCCCACACCGAGACCCCATTGACCCAGTCCCACACCCCACTGACCCAGACCCACACCGAGACCCCACTGACTCAGTCCCACACCGACACCCCAGTAACAGGGAGTGAGAGGTTACATTCAAAGTTTGATGTGTGAATTGTGAAGTTTGATGTGTAACAGGAAGTGAGTGTGACAAGAGAGGAGTGCAGCAGTAAGTGTGATGCTTACACAAAGTGTGCAATATAAATAAGACTTCTGATTGATTCCTGGTGAATCTCGATGGCCTTTGACAGATGAACCAAAATGTGTTCTCACTGTGTTTGTTGAAATGGGCCAGAATGGCAGGCGGACATGTGCGAATGTTCGCTACAGCGCCACAGATGCTGGGAGGACTGAATAGCAAGTGAAACAATATTCTCCATTAAAAAGTTATTGGAACAGGCGTTACCAATCTTAGAAAAGTGTTCTTGAACCATGGCAACAGGACGTCTTGTGAATTAAATGTATCGACACAACCTACTGCTGGATTATAATTTTATTTTTTTTGGTTTAGCAGAAATGATATTGAAATGTATTCCCCGTATCCAGAAGATGTTCCTGCTCCTGGTCTGTTGAATACACAGATAGGAGTTTACACTGAATGTTTCATGGTCTTTCAGATATAAATTGGGGCCAACACCTCTTGTGCTGAGATCTGACAGATTGTTACCCTGGCAACAGAGGAAATCACTCACTGAAAATAACTGAAACGGAAGTAACAAAACCAACATCATGTGTTCTGAGTTTAGTTGAGACTAAACTATGAAGCTTTTATTTTATTCATTCATGGGATGTGGGCGTCGCTGGCGAGGCCAGCATTTATTGCCCACCTTGAGAAGGTGGTGGTGAGCCGCCTTCTTGAACCGCTGCAGTCCGTGTGGTGACGGTTCTCCCACAGTGCTGTTAGGAAGGGAGTTCCAGGATTTTGACCCAGCGACGATGAAGGAACGGCGATATATTTCCAAGTCGGGATGGTGTGTGACTTGGAGGGGAACGTGCAGGTGGTGTTGTTCCCATGTACCTGCTGCCCTTGTCCTTCCAGGCGGTAGAGGTCGCGGGTTTGGGAGGTGCTGTCGAAGAAGCCTTGGCGAGTTGCTGCAGTGCATCCTGTGGAAGGAACACACTGCAGCCACAGTGCGCCGGTGGTGAAGGGAGTGAATGTTTAGGGTGGTGGATGGGGTGCCAATCAAGCGGGCTGCTTTGTCCTGGATGGTGTCGAGCTTCTTAAGTGTTGTTGGAGCTGCACTCATCCAGGAAAGTGGAGAGTATTCCATCACACTCCTGACTTGTGCCTTGTAGATGGTGGAAAGGCTTTGGGGAGTCAGGAGGTGAGTCACTCGCCGCAGAATACCCAGCCTCTGACCTGCTCTTTTAGCCACAGTATTTATGTGGCTGGTCCAGTTAAGTTTCTGGTCAATGGTGACCCCCAGGATGTTGATGGTGGGGGATTTGGCGATGGTAATGCCGTTGAATGTCAAGGGGAGGTGGTTAGACTCTCTCTTGTTGGAGATGGTCATTGCCTGGCACTTATCTGGCGCGAATGTTACTTGCCACTTATGAGCCCAAGCCTGGATGTTGTCCAGGTCTTGCTGCATGCGGGCTCGGACTGCTTCATTATTTGAGGGGTTGCGAATGGAACTGAACACTGTGCAATCATCAGCGAACATCCCCATTTCTGACCTTATGATGGAGGGAAGGTCATTGATGAAGCAGCTGAAGATGTTTGGGCCTCGGACACTGCCCTGAGGAACTCCTGCAGCAACAACCTGGGTCTGAGATGATTGGCCTCCAACAACCACTACCATCTTCCTTTGTGCTAGGTATGACTCCAGCCACTGGAGAGTTTGCCCCCTGATTCCCATTGACTTCAATTGTACTAGGGCTGTACATTCTCTGTAATTCTGTGTGTGGAGAATGGGAAGGAGATGAGGAAATGGAGAGAGAACATTGATGTTGGACAATGGGGGGAGGGTAACATTGAGCAGAGGCGAGTGATGCTGCTACGATGAAGGATGTTCGTTTGCCAAGAGGACAAACAACATACAAATTCCAGAAAAACAATGGAGACAGGGAAGCAATGATTATATCGTCACAACACAGGGCTTTCAATTTACCTCAGGGCCAGGCCGCATCGCTAGGGAAAGGTCGGACCGGGTCTGATCTCTGGGGAAAGGTCGGACCGGGTCTGATCTCTGGGGAAAGGTCGGACCGGGTCTGATCTCTGGGGAAAGGTCGGACCGGGTCTGATCTCTGGGGAAAGGTCGGACCGGGTCTGATCTCTGGGGAAAGGTCGGACCGGGTCTGATCTCTGGGGAAAGGGGAGCTGATTCCTTTTGCTCAGCCCTATCGAAGGTTCCTTTTTGTTTCTTTATCTTGTTTTGGGCTGAAATCTGAAGGGTGAAGGAAGGAGGCGAGAGCGGAGATTGTAACAGGAACTGACCGAGGCAAACGTTGTGATGGTCCAGCTCTGCTGACGGGTTTCGGTGATAGCCCAGTCGGCACAACTGGCAGTGTCGGCCTCTCGTGTTGTGCTTACAGCTCACGCAAATGGTGGTGGTGAGCAGCTCGATGTAACTGCACCGGTTCGAGTGGCCGAAACATTCGCAGTCTTGCAAGGAAAAGACAGAAAGTGTAGACGGGACGTAGACAGGACGTAGACGGGTCGTAAACTGCGAGCGGGTCACATGCTGCAGGAATGAGAGGCGGAGAGGAAATGTCTGGAATGGGAGGGAGGGGAGACACTGAGACTTTTAGCAGTGAGGGGAGAACATCAGACTCCTGGCTCGATACGGTCACATTGAATCAGGCAGATGGCGATGGATGGGAACGTTCCAGGGTTTATAGAGTCCGGTGGTGGGTTTTATACAGGGCTTCCAAGGTCGGGGCCTTTCAACTGTGACTCAGAGGGTCGCACTCTCACCTCTGAGTTATGATGTGGAGATGCAGGTGATGGACTGGGGTTGACAATTGTAAACAATTTTACAACACCAAGTTATAGTCCAACAATTTTATTTTTAATCCCACAAGCTTTCGGAGGCTTCCCCCTTCCTCAGGTGGTGTGGAAATGAAACACCACCTGAGGAAGGAGGAAGCCTCCGAAAGCTTGTGGGATTAAAAATAAAATTGTTGGACTATAACTTGGTGTTGTAAAATTGTTTACCTCTGAGTTAGGAGGACGTGGGTTCAAGTCCCACTCCAGAGACTTGAGCAGAAAATCCAGGCTGACACTCCAGAGCAGTACTGAGGGAGTGCTGCACTGTCGGAGGGTCAGTACTGAGGGAGTGTGGCACTGTCGGAGGGTCAGTACTGAGGGAGTGCGGCACTGTCGGAGGTGCCGTCTTTCTGATGAGACGTTAAACCGAGGCCCCGTCTGCCCTCTCAGGCAGATGGAAAAGATCCAATGCCACTATTTTGAAGAGAAGGGAATTCTCCCCGGTGTCCTGGCCAAAATTTATCCTTAAACCAACCTCAAAAAACAGATTATCTTGTCATTTATTTCATTGCTGTTTGTGGGATCTTGCTGTCCGTAAATTGGCTGCCACTTTTCCTACATTACAACACTGACTATCACCCCCAGTGATGAGATACTTGGCCGTGTCTGACCTTGCTTTGTGTTAGTGACCCCTCGTGATGAGATACTTGGCCGTGTTTGACCTTACTTTGTGTCAGTGACCCCAAGTGATGAGATACTTGGCCGTGTCTGACCTTGCTTTGTGTTAGTGACCCCTCGTGATAAGATACTTGGCCGTGTTTGACCTTACTTTGTGTCAGTGACCCCGAGTGATGAGATACTTGGCCGTGTCTGACCTTGCTTTGTGTCAGTGACCTCTAGTGATGAGATACTTGGCCATGTCTGACCTGACTTTGTGTTAGTGACCCCTAGTGATGAGATACTTGGCCGTGTCTGACCTTGCTTTGGATGAGCTGCATCAGGAGAAATCAGCAATGAATAATCCCAGATGGAGAACAACGCGCGGTCTGAACAGAACATCTGTACTGTGCGCACAAACACATCGACTCGAGACTGCACGGGACAGTGAGTGGGTCCGAGAGACAAGCAACCAGACACTTCCATCAAAACCCAACAAATATTTCTGAAAATCGTCACAGATTTCAATCTGCTGGGGTCAGACAGATGTTTGTAATGATTTCAATCTGCTGTGTTCAACAGATGTTTGCAATGATTTCAATCTGCTGGATTCAGCAGATGTTTGGAATGATTTCAATCTGCTGGGGTCAGACAGATGTTTGTAATGATTTCCTGACAGAAGTAACTTTTCAGCTGATAGATTTTTTTAAAGATGATGTCAGCAGTGAAACCTCACTATCCACAGGATATTGGAACATGAGGAGGCCATTCAGCCCCTCGAGCCTGTTACACAGGAACAGGAGGAGGCCATTCAGCCCCTCGAGCCTGTTACACGGGAACAGGAGGAGGCCATTCAGCTCCTCGAGCCTGTTACACAGGAACAGGAGGAGGCCATTCAGCCCCTCGAGCCTGTTACACAGGAACAGGAGGAGGCCATTCAGCTCCTCGAGCCTGTTACACAGGAACAGGAGGAGGCCATTCAGCCCCTCGAGCCTGTTACACAGGAACAGGAGGAGGCCTTTCAACCCCTCGAGCCTGTTCTGCTGTTCATTTTAGATCATGGCTGATCTGTACCTCAACTCCATTTACCCTCCTTTGCTCCGTATCCCTCGATACCCTCACCCAACAAAAATCTATTGATCTCAGACTTGAAAGCTCCAATTGACCCCCAGCATCCACAGCCTTTTGGGGGAGAGAGTTCCAGATTTCCACTCCCCTTTGTGTGAAGAAACGCTTCCTGACATCACCCCTGAACGGCCTGGCTCTAATTTTAAGATTATTCGCCCTTGTTCTGGACTCTCCCACCAGAGGAATTAGTTTCTCTCTATCTACCCGATCAAATCGTTCAATAATTTTAAACACCTTGATCTGATCACCCCTCAATCTTCTAAACTCGAGGGAATACAAGTCTGGTTTATGTAACCTGTCCTCTTAATTTAACCCTTTTAGCCCCGGTATCATTCTGGTGAATCTGCGCTGAACCCCCTCCAGGGCCAATATATCTTGTCCACATTGAACTCCATCTGCCTCAGTTTTGCCCACTCACTCAGTCTGTCCATGTCCCTTTGTAACTTCCTGCTCCCATCCCCACGACTGACTGTGTCTCCGAACTGAGTCTCACAAACTTCAATAAAAACAAACTCCTTCTTGCAGGGGTCAAGTTGCTCAGTTAAAAATATATTTTTTACATAAGGTTATATCTCATGGGATCCAAGGTGAGGTAGCCAATTGGATACAAAATTGGCTTGACGACAGAAGACAGAGGGTGGTTGTAGAGGGTTGTTTTTCAAACTGGATGCCTGTGACCAGCGGTGTGCCTCAGGGATCGGTGCTGGGTCCGCTGTTATTTGTTATTTATATTAATGATTTGGATGAGAATTTAGGAGGCATGGTTAGTAAGTTTGCAGATGACACCAAGATTGGTGGCATTGTGGACAGTGAAGAAGGTTATCTAGGATTGCAACGGGACCTTAATAAATTGGGCCAGTGGGCCGATGAATGGCAGATGGAGTTTAATTTAGATAAATGTGAGGTGATGCATTTTGGTCGATCGAATCGGGCCAGGACCTACTCCGTTAATGGTAGGGCGTTGGGGAGAGTTATAGAACAAAGAGATCTAGGAGTACAGGTTCATAGCTCCTTGAAAGTGGAGTCACAGGTGGATAGGGTGGTGAAGAAGGCATTCGGCATGCTTGGTTTCATTGGTCAGAACATTGAATACAGGAGTTGGGATGTCTTGTTGAAGTTGTACAGGGCATTGGTGAGGCCACACTTGGAATACTGTGTACAGTTCTGGTCACCCTATTACAGAAAGGATATTATTAAACTAGAAAGAGTGCAGAAAAGATTTACTAGGATGCTACCGGGACTTGATGGTTTGACTTATAGGGAGAGGTTAGATAGACTGGGACTTTTTTCCCTGGAGAGTAGGAGGTTTAGGGGTGATCTTATAGAAGTCTATAAAATAATGAGGGGCATAGATAAGGTAGATAGTCAAAATTTTTTCCCAAAGGTAGGGGAGTCTATAACGAGGGGGCATAGATTTAAGGTGAGAGGGGAGAGATACAAAAGGGTCCAGAGGGGCAATTTTTTCACTCAAAGGGTGGTGAGTGTCTGGAATGAGCTGCCAGAGGCAGTAGTAGAGGCGGGTACAATTTTGTCTTTTAAAAAGCATTTGGACAGTTACATGGGTAAGATGGGTATAGAGGGATATGGGCCAAGTGCAGGCAATTGGGACTAGCTTAGTGATATAAACTGGGCGACATGGACATGTTGGGCCGAAGGGCCTGTTTCCATGTTGTAAACTTCTATGATCCTATGATTCTATGATTTTATTCAATCTGAACAAACGGTCACAGTTTCTGACCCTCGCCCAGAGATAATAACAACAACCTGCATTTATATAGCGCCTTTAACGTAGTAAAACGTCCCAAGGCCCTTCACAGGAGCGATTATCAAACAGGATTTAACACCGAGCCACATAACGAGATATTCGGACAGGTGACCAAAAGTTTCATCAAAGAGGTAGGTTTTAAGGAACATTTTAAAGGAGGAGAGAGAGGCGGAGAGGTGGAGAGGTTTATGGAGGGAATTCCAGAGCTTAGGGCCTCGGCAGCTGAAGGCACGGCCGCCAATGGCGGAGCAAAGGAAATCGGGGATGGACAAGAGGCCAGAATTGGAGGAGCGCAGAGATCTCGGAGGGGTGTAGAGCTGGAGGAGGTTACAGAAATAGGGAGGGGTGAGAGGCTGGAGGAGGTTCCAGAGATAGGGAGGGGTGTAGGGCTGGAGGGGGTTACAGAGATAGGGAGGGGTGTCGGGCTGGAGGAGGTTACAGAGATAGGGAGGGGTGTAGGGCTGGAGGGGGTTACAGAGATAGGGAGGGGTGTAGGGCTGGAGGAGGTTACAGAGATAGGGAGGGGTGTAGGGCTGGAGGGGGTTACAGAGATAGGGAGGGGTGTAGGGCTGGAGGGGGTTACAGAGATAGGGAGGGGTGTCGGGCTGGAGGAGGTTACAGAGATAGGGAGGGGTGTAGGGCTGGAGGGGGTTACAGAGATAGGGAGGGGTGTCGGGCTGGAGGAGGTTACAGAGATGGGGAGGGGTGTAGTGCTGGAGGGGGTTACAGAGATAGGGAGGGGTGAGGGGCTGGAGGGGGTTACAGAGATAGGGAGGGGTGTGGGGCTGGAGGGGGTTACAGAGATAGGGAGGGTGTAGGGCTGGAGGGGGTTACAGAGATAGGGAGGGTGTAGGGCTGGAGGGGGTTACAGAGATAGGGAGGGTGTAGTGCTGGAGGAGGTTACAGAGATAGGGAGGGTGTAGGGCTGGAGGGGGTTACAGAGATAGGGAGGGGTGTAGGGCTGGAGGGGGTTACAGAGATAGGGAGGGGTGTCGGGCTGGAGGAGGTTACAGAGATAGGGAGGGGTGTAGGGCTGGAGGGGGTTACAGAGATAGGGAGGGGTGTAGGGCTGGAGGGGGTTACAGAGATGGGGAGGGGCGAGGGGCTGGAGGAGGTTACAGAGATAGGGAGGGGTGTAGGGCTGGAGGAGGTTACAGAGATGGGGAGGGGTGTCGGGCTGGAGGAGGTTACAGAGATAGGGAGGGGCGAGGGGCTGGAGGAGGTTACAGAGATAGGGAGGGGCGAGGGGCTGGAGGGGGTTACAGAGATAGGGAGGGGCGAGGGGCTGGAGGAGGTTACAGAGATAGGGAGGGGCGAGGGGCTGGGGGATGTTACAGAGATAGGGAGGGGCGAGGGGCTGGAGGAGGTTACAGAGATAGGGAGGGGCGAGGCGAGGGAGGGATTTGAACGTGAGGATGAGAATTTTAATTGCGAGGCGTTGCTGGACCGGGAGCCAATGTCGGTTCAATCAATCGCTTCTCCGGGTCGAATCACTGCCCGGGTTGGAGCTCGAAGCCGAGCGAACGCGAATTAGCTGGAATCTGGTCTGTGGAGCCGATGATTTAATGGGGGGAGGCCGGTGACAGGCTGTTATTATGGGATTTCAGTAATTCGAGTCGGTTGAGTGTTTGAAAGACAAACTGTGTAATCCAGTATCTGACTGAGTCTCCCTGTTATTATTCAGCGAGACTGAATCCAGTAACAATCACGGTCAGTCATTAAGGACAAAATAGATAATCATTGAAGACATTCGAACGAGTTTTATCTTTCGTTAAGTTTGTGCCAGTGATGAAGGTTTTGATGGTCTGTTTTTTCATGTCGGTTCTGGCTGTACCTGGGCAGGAAAGGGGCAGGTTTGGGTCCAAAGTGTAACGTTTCATAGAACTCCAGGGTGTCCCAGTCCCAGTCCCAGTCCCAGCATCGCACATGTTCCTGTCCAGTATCGGACTGTGATACGGACACTCTGTCCCGGTCAGTACGGGGAGTTATGGACACTCTGTCCCGGTCAGTACGGGGAGTTATGGACACTCTGTCCCGGTCAGTACGGGGAGTTATGGATACTCTGTCCCGGTCAGTACGGGGAGTTATGGACACTCTGTCCCGGTCAGTACGGGGAGTTATGGACACTCTGTCCCGGTCAGTACGGGGAGTTATGGACACTCTGCTCCCGGTCAGTACGGGGAGTTATGGACACTCTGCTCCCGGTCAGTACGGGGAGTTATGGACACTCTGCTCCCGGTCAGTACGGGGAGTTATGGACACTCTGCTCCCGGTCAGTACGGGGAGTTATGGACACTCTGTCCCGGTCAGTACGGGGAGTTATGGACACTCTGTCCCGGTCAGTACGGGGAGTTATGGACACTCTGTCCCGGTCAGTACGGGGAGTTATGGACACTCTGCTCCCGGTCAGTACGGGGAGTTATGGACACTCTGCTCCCGGTCAGTACGGGGAGTTATGGACACTCTGTCCCGGTCAGTACGGGGAGTTATGGACACTCTGTCCCGGTCAGTACGGGGAGTTATGGACACTCTGTCCCGGTCAGTACGGGGAGTTATGGACACTCTGCTCCCGGTCAGTACGGGGAGTTATGGACACTCTGCTCCCGGTCAGTACGGGGAGTTATGGACACTCTGCTCCCGGTCAGTACGGGGAGTTATGGACACTCTGTCCCGGTCAGTACGGGGAGTTATGGACACTCTGCTCCCGGTCAGTACGGGGAGTTATGGACACTCTGCTCCCGGTCAGTACGGGGAGTTATGGACACTCTGCTCCCGGTCAGTACGGGGAGTTATGGACACTCTGTCCCGGTCAGTACGGGGAGTTATGGACACTCTGTCCCGGTCAGTACGGGGAGTTTTGGACACTCTGTCCCGGTCAGTACGGGGAGTTATGGACACTCTGTCCCGGTCAGTACACGGAGTTATGGACACTCTGTCCCGGTCAGTACGGGGAGTTATGGACACTCTGTCCCGGTCAGTACGGGGAGTTATGGACACTCTGTCCCGGTCAGTACGGGGAGTTATGGACACTCTGCTCCCGGTCAGTACGGGGAGTTATGGACACTCTGCTCCCGGTCAGTGCGGGGAGTTATGGACACTCTGCTCCCGGTCAGTACGGGGAGTTATGGACACTCTCTCCCGGTCAGTACAGGGAGTTATGGACACTCTGTCCCGGTCAGTACGGGGAGTTATGGACACTCTGTCCCGGGGTCAGTACGGGGAGTTATGGACACTCTGTCCCGGTCAGTACGGGGAGATATGGACACTCTGCTCCCGGTCAGTACGGGGAGTTATGGACTCTCTGTCCCGGTCAGTACGGGGAGTTATGGACACTCTGTCCCGGGGTCAGTACGGGGAGTTATGGACACTCTGCTCCCGGTCAGTACGGGGAGTTATGGACACTCTGCTCCCGGTCAGTACGGGGAGTTATGGACACTTCTCCCGGTCAGTACGGGGAGTTATGGACACTCTGTCCCGGTCAGTACGGGGAGTTATGGACACTCTGCTCCCGGTCAGTACGGGGAGTTATGGACACTCTGTCCCGGTCAGTACGGGGAGTTATGGACACTCTGCTCCCGGTCAGTAAGGGGAGTTATGGACACTCTGTCCCGGTCAGTACGGGGAGTTATGGACACTCTGTCCCGGTCAGTACGGGGAGTTATGGACACTCTGCTCCCGGTCAGTACGGGGAGTTATGGACACTCTGCTCCCGGTCAGTACGGGGAGTTATGGACACTCTGCTCCCGGTCAGTACGGGGAGTTATGGACATTCTGCTCCCGGTCAGTACAGGGAGTTATGGACACTCTGCTCCCGGTCAGTACGGGGAGTTATGGACACTCTGTCCGGTCAGTACGGGGAGTTATGGACACTCTGTCCCGGTCAGTACGGGGAGTTATGGACACTCTGTCCCGGTCAGTACGGGGAGTTATGGACACTCTGCTCCCGATCAGTACGGGGAGTTATGGACACTCTGCTCCCGATCAGTACGGGGAGTTATGGACACTCTGCTCCCGGTCAGTACGGGGAGTTATGGACACTCTGCTCCCGGTCAGTACGGGGAGTTATGGACACTCTGTCCCGGTCAGTACGGGGAGTTATGGACACTCTGTCCCGGTCAGTACGGGGAGTTATGGACACTCTGTCCCGGTCAGTACGGGGAGTTATGGACACTCTGCTCCCGGTCAGTACGGGGAGTTATGGACACTCTGCTCCCGGTCAGTACGGGGAGTTATGGACACTCTGCTCCCGGTCAGTACGGGGAGTTATGGACACTCTGCTCCCGGTCAGTACGGGGAGTTATGGACACTCTGTCCCGGTCAGTACGGGGAGTTATGGACACTCTGCTCCCGGTCAGTACGGGGAGTTATGGACACTCTGCTCCCGGTCAGTACGGGGAGTTATGGACACTCTGCTCCCGGTCAGTACGGGGAGTTATGGACACTCTGCTCCCGGTCAGTACGGGGAGTTATGGACACTCTGTCCCGGTCAGTACGGGGAGTTATGGACACTCTGTCCCGGTCAGTACGGGGAGTTTTGGACACTCTGTCCCGGTCAGTACGGGGAGTTATGGACACTCTGTCCCGGTCAGTACACGGAGTTATGGACACTCTGTCCCGGTCAGTACAGGGAGTTATGGACACTCTGTCCCGGTCAGTACGGGGAGTTATGGACACTCTGTCCCGGTCAGTACGGGGAGTTATGGACACTCTGCTCCCGGTCAGTACGGGGAGTTATGGACACTCTGCTCCCGGTCAGTGCAGGGAGTTATGGACACTCTGCTCCCGGTCAGTACGGGGAGTTATGGACACTCTCTCCCGGTCAGTACAGGGAGTTATGGACACTCTGTCCCGGTCAGTACGGGGAGTTATGGACACTCTGTCCCGGGGTCAGTACGGGGAGTTATGGACACTCTGTCCCGGGGTCAGTACGGGGAGTTATGGACACTCTGTCCCGGTCAGTACGGGGAGATATGGACACTCTGCTCCCGGTCAGTACGGGGAGTTATGGACACTCTGTCCCGGTCAGTACGGGGAGTTATGGACACTCTGTCCCGGGGTCAGTACGGGGAGTTATGGACACTCTGCTCCCGGTCAGTACGGGGAGTTATGGACACTCTGCTCCCGGTCAGTACGGGGAGTTATGGACACTTCTCCCGGTCAGTACGGGGAGTTATGGACACTCTGTCCCGGTCAGTACGGGGAGTTATGGACACTCTGCTCCCGGTCAGTACGGGGAGTTATGGACACTCTGCTCCCGGTCAGTACGGGGAGTTATGGACACTCTGCTCCCCGTCAGTACGGGGAGTTATGGACACTCTGTCCCGGTCAGTACGGGGAGTTATGGACACTCTGCTCCCGGTCAGTACGGGGAGTTATGGACACTCTGCTCCCGGTCAGTACGGGGAGTTATGGACACTTCTCCCGGTCAGTACGGGGAGTTATGGACACTCTGTCCCGGTCAGTACGGGGAGTTATGGACACTCTGCTCCCGGTCAGTACGGGGAGTTATGGACACTCTGTCCCGGTCAGTACGGGGAGTTATGGACACTCTGCTCCCCGTCAGTACGGGGAGTTATGGACACTCTGTCCCGGTCAGTACGGGGAGTTATGGACACTCTGCTCCCGGTCAGTACGGGGAGTTATGGACACTCTGTCCCGGTCAGTACGGGGAGTTATGGACACTCTGTCCCGGTCAGTACGGGGAGTTATGGACACTCTGCTCCCGGTCAGTACGGGGAGTTATGGACTCTCTGCTCCCGGTCAGTACAGGGAGTTATGGACACTCTGCTCCCGGTCAGTACGGGGAGTTATGGACACTCTGCTCCCGGTCAGTACGGGGAGTTATGGACAGTCTGCTCCCGGTCAGTACGGGGAGTTATGGACACTCTGTCCCGGGGTCAGTACGGGGAGTTATGGACACTCTGTCCCGGTCAGTACGGGGAGTTATGGACACTCTGTCCCGGTCAGTACGGGGAGTTACGGACACTCTGCTCCCGGTCAGTACGGGGAGTTATGGACACTCTGTCCCGGTCAGTACGGGGAGTTATGGACACTCTGCTCCCCGTCAGTACGGTGTGTTATGGACACTCTGTCCCGGTCAGTACGGGGAGTTATGGACACTCTGCTCCCGGTCAGTACGGGGAGTTATGGACACTCTGCTCCCGGTCAGTACGGGGAGTTATGGACACTCTGCTCCCGGTCAGTACGGGGAGTTATGGACACTCTGTCCCGGTCAGTACGGGGAGTTATGGACACTCTGTCCCGGTCAGTACGGGGAGTTATGGACTCTCTGCTCCCGGTCAGTACAGGGAGTTATGGACACTCTGCTCCCGGTCAGTACGGGGAGTTATGGACACTCTGTCCCGGTCAGTACAGGGAGTTATGGACACTCTGCTCCCGGTCAGTACGGGGAGTTATGGACACTCTGTCCCGGTCAGTACGGGGAGTTATGGACACTCTGTCCCGGTCAGTACGGGGAGTTATGGACACTCTGCTCCCGGTCAGTACGGGGAGTTATGGACAGTCTGCTCCCGGTCAGTACGGGGAGTTATGGACACTCTGTCCCGGGGTCAGTACGGGGAGTTATGGACACTCTGTCCCGGTCAGTACGGGGAGTTATGGACACTCTGTCCCGGTCAGTACGGGGAGTTACGGACACTCTGCTCCCGGTCAGTACGGGGAGTTATGGACACTCTGCTCCCGGTCAGTACGGGGAGTTATGGACACTCAGTCCCGGTCAGTACGGGGAGTTACGGACACTCTGCTCCCGGTCAGTACGGGGAGTTATGGACACTCTGCTCCCGGTCAGTACGGGGAGTTATGGACACTCTGTCCCGGTCAGTACGGGGAGTTATGGACACTCAGTCCCGGTCAGTACGGGGAGTTATGGACACTCTGCTCCCGGTCAGTACGGGGAGTTATGGACACTCTGTCCCGGTCAGTACGGGGAGTTACGGACACTCTGCTCCCGGTCAGTACGGGGAGTTATGGACACTCTGCTCCCGGTCAGTACGGGGAGTTATGGACACTCTGTCCCGGTCAGTACGGGGAGTTATGGACACTCAGTCCCGGTCAGTACGGGGAGTTATGGACACTCTGCTCCCGGTCAGTACGGGGAGTTATGGACACTCTGCTCCCGGTCAGTATGGGGAGTTATGGACACTCTGCTCCAGGTCAGTACGGGGAGTTATGGACACTCTGCTCCCGGTCAGTACGGGGAGTTATGGACACTCTGTCCCCGGTCAGTACGGGGAGTTATGGACACTCTGTCCCGGTCAGTACGGGGAGTTATAGACACTCTGTCCCGGTCAGTACGGGGAGTTATATACACTCTGTCCCGGTCAGTACGGGGAGTTATGGACACTCTGTCCCGGTCAGTACGGGGAGTTATGGACACTCTGTCCCGGTCAGTACGGGGAGTTATGGACACTCTGTCCCGGTCAGTACAGGGAGTTATGGACACTCTGTCCCGGTCAGTACGGGGAGTTATGGACACTCTGCTCCCGGTCAGTACGGGGAGTTATGGACACTCTGCTCCCGGTCAGTACGGGGAGTTATGGACACTCTGCTCCCGGTCAGTACGGGGAGTTATGGACACTCTGCTCCCGGTCAGTACGGGGAGTTATGGACACTCTGCTCCCGGTCAGTACGGGGAGTTATGGACACTCTGCTCCCGGTCAGTACGGGGAGTTATGGACACTCTGCTCCCGGTCAGTACGGGGAGTTATGGACACTCAGTCCCGGTCAGTACGGGGAGTTACGGACACTCTGCTCCCGGTCAGTACGGGGAGTTATGGACACTCTGCTCCCGGTCAGTACGGGGAGTTATGGACACTCTGTCCCGGTCAGTACGGGGAGTTATGGACACTCAGTCCCGGTCAGTACGGGGAGTTATGGACACTCTGCTCCCGGTCAGTACGGGGAGTTATGGACACTCTGTCCCGGTCAGTACGGGGAGTTACGGACACTCTGCTCCCGGTCAGTACGGGGAGTTATGGACACTCTGCTCCCGGTCAGTACGGGGAGTTATGGACACTCTGTCCCGGTCAGTACGGGGAGTTATGGACACTCAGTCCCGGTCAGTACGGGGAGTTATGGACACTCTGCTCCCGGTCAGTACGGGGAGTTATGGACACTCTGCTCCCGGTCAGTATGGGGAGTTATGGACACTCTGCTCCAGGTCAGTACGGGGAGTTATGGACACTCTGCTCCCGGTCAGTACGGGGAGTTATGGACACTCTGTCCCCGTCAGTACGGGGAGTTATGGACACTCTGTCCCGGTCAGTACGGGGAGTTATAGACACTCTGTCCCGGTCAGTACGGGGAGTTATATACACTCTGTCCCGGTCAGTACGGGGAGTTATGGACACTCTGTCCCGGTCAGTACGGGGAGTTATGGACACTCTGTCCCGGTCAGTACGGGGAGTTATGGACACTCTGTCCCGGTCAGTACAGGGAGTTATGGACACTCTGTCCCGGTCAGTACGGGGAGTTATGGACACTCTGCTCCCGGTCAGTACGGGGAGTTATGGACACTCTGCTCCCGGTCAGTACGGGGAGTTATGGACACTCTGCTCCCGGTCAGTACGGGGAGTTATGGACACTCTGCTCCCGGTCAGTACGGGGAGTTATGGACACTCTGCTCCCGGTCAGTACGGGGAGTTATGGACACTCTGCTCCCGGTCAGTACGGGGAGTTATGGACACTCTGCTCCCGGTCAGTACGGGGAGTTATGGACACTCTGCTCCCGGTCAGTACGGGGAGTTATGGACACTCTGTCCCGGTCAGTACGGGGAGTTATGGACACTCTCTCCCGGTCAGTACGGGGAGTTTTGGACACTCTCTCCCGGTCAGTACGGGGAGTTATGGACACTCTCTCCCGGTCAGTACGGGGAGTTATGGACACTCTGTCCCGGTCAGTACGGGGAGTTATGGACACTCTGTCCCGGTCAGTACGGGGAGTTATGGACACTCTGTCCCGGTCAGTACGGGGAGTTATGGACACTCTGTCCCGGTCAGTACGGGGAGTTATGGACACTCTGTCCCAGTCAGTACGGGGAGTTATGGACACTCTGCTCCCGGTCAGTACGGGGAGTTATGGACACTCTGTCCCGGTCAGTACGGGGAGTTATGGACACTCTGTCCCGGTCAGTACGGGGAGTTATGGACACTCTGTCCCGGTCAGTACGGGGAGTTATGGACACTCTGCTCCCGGTCAGTATGGGTGCTGATTTGGGTGCTCAATGCAGCCGATGGTTTGGAATGACATGGACAGCATGCGAAGGGTTAAATAAACGGGAACGAGTTCATGCAAAATACGGGAAACGAAGGTGAAGAGATTGAGGCCGAGAGACACTCGTCCAGTTCCCATTTCTGTATCTGGGAGAACGGGATTACAACAGGTCCCGATTGATCTCGGTATCAGGAACCAGACAGCTTTCCACAAACACACTCAGTCCCTGTTCACACCTACACCTGTTTCACACTCAGTCCCTGTTCACACCTACACCTGTTCCACACCCAGTCCCTGTTCACACCTACACCTGTTCCACACTCAGTCCCTGTTCACACCTACACCTGTTCCACACTCAGTCCCTGTTCACACCTGCACCTGTTCCACACTCAGTCCCTGTTCACACCTACACCTGTTCCACACTCAGACCCTGTTCACACCTACACCTGTTCCACACTCAGTCCCTGTTCACACCTACACCTGTTCCACACTCAGTCCCTGTTCACACCTACACCTGTTCCACACTCAGTCCCTGTTCACACCTACACCTGTTCCACACTCAGTCCCTGTTCACACCTACACCTGTTCCACACTCAGTCCCTGTTCACACCTACACCTGTTCCACACTTCGTCCCTGTTCACACCTACACCTGTTCCACACTCAGTCCCTGTTCACACCTACACCTGTTCCACACTCAGTCCCTGTTCACACCTACACCTGTTCCACGGTCAGTGAGACACGAGGGGGGTTCGAGCGGACGGTTCGTTCCCGATACAGAAATGGGCTCTGGGTCAGCAGGTCACAGGTCAGAGAGCGTAGGTCCTACTTACGGTCACTGGTGACGGTGTTCGGGAGGCCTGGAGAGGGAAACGGAAACAAAAATCAGGGCCTGAGTTCAGGTGTTTGTGTCGAACACGGATTATAAAGTATTTTAGTGGAACAATGTGTCAGAGCACAACGTAAACACATTACAGTGAAAGGAGATTTCTTCAGAGTGAAGGGAGGGGGAGGGGGAGAGAGAGGGAGAGGGGGAGGGAGAGGAGGGAGGACGGGGCGAGATGGGGGGGAGTGGAGTGGAGGGGGGAGAGCAGGGAGGAGGGGGAGAGGAGGTGGTTTGGACGGGGGAGGGGGATGGGGAAAGGGGAGGGGGAGGGGAGCATTTGGGGAGGGGGAGAAGCATTGGGGGAGTGGAGGGGGAGCGGAATGGAGGGAGAGTGATGGAGGAGGGCAAGGAGAAGGGTTGGGGGGAGGAGGGAGGGGTTGGGGAGGGGAAGGGGTTGAGGGTTGGGGATAATACAGGAGGTGGTAATTCCAGAGTGAGCCCCACCTTGAGGGAATGGAGGCTTCGCCTGAGGAGGGTCAGACAGCTCCGCCCCTCCCCATCCGGACAGTGACAACCAGTGGCCAACATCCGGCCCCCGGGGTCACGGGGTCAGGGGACTCAATCTCCCAGAGTGCAGCAGGGCCCGGGCTCTCGATGGGGCCTTTTCTCCGCCGCGCTGCATTGTGGGAAGGCAGGGCCGCCATCGCCGCCTCCGTTCAACCGGCTCCTGGAATCAGGGAATCGACAGAAAAAGGGGCCACGGGGAAATTCACACCCCGGGGATCGACCATCACCCCCCTCCGGAACCCCTTCTCCCCCCTCCGGAACCCCTTCTCCCCCTCCTGAACCCCTTCTCCCTCCCTCCTGAACCCCTTCTCCCCCCTCCGGAACCCCTTCTCCCCCTCCTGAACCCCTTTTCCCCCCTCCTGACCCCCTTCTCCCCACTCCTGAACCCCTTCTCCCCCCCTCCTGAACCCCTTCTCCCCCCCTCCTGAACCCCTTCTCCCCCCTCCGGAACCTCGTCTCCCCCCTCCTGAACCCCTTCTCCCCCCTCCTGAACCCCTTCTCCCCCTCCGAACCGCTTCTCCCCCCTCCTGAACCCCTTCTCCCCCTCCTGAACCCCTTCTCCCCCCTCCGGAACCGCTTCTCCCCCTCCTGAACCCCTTCTCCCCCCTCCTGAACCCCTTCTCCCCCCTCCGGAACCCCTTCTCCCCCCTCCTGAACCCCTTCTGCCCACTCCTGAACCCCCTTCTCCCCACTCCTGAACCCCTTCTCCCCCCTCCTGAACCGCTTCTCCCTCCTCCTGAACCCCTTCTCCCCCCTCCGGAACCCCTTCTCCCCCCTCCGGAACCTCTTCTCCCCCCTCCGGAACCCCTTCTCCCCCCTCTTGAACCCCTTCTCCCCCTCCTGAACCCCTTCTCCCCCCTCCTGACCCCCTTCTCCCCCCTCCTGAACCCTCTTCTCCCCACTCCTGAACCCCTTCTCCCCCCTCCGGAACCCCTTCTCCCCCCTCCGGAACCTCTTCTCCCCCCTCTTGAACCCCTTCTCCCCCCTCCGGAACCTCTTCTCCCCCTCTTGAACCCCTTCTCCCCCCTCCGGAACCCCTTCTCCCCCTCCTGAACCCCTTCTCCCCCCCTCCTGACCCCCTTCTCCCCCCTCCTGACCCCCTTCTCCCCCCTCCTGACCCCCTTCTCCCCCTCCTGACCCCCTTCTCCCCCCTCCTGAACCCTCTTCTCCCCCCTCCTGACCCCCTTCTCCCCCCTCCTGACCCCCTTCTCCCCCCTCCTGACCCCCTTCTCCCCCCTCCTGAACCCCTTCTCCCCTCCTCCTGACCCCCTTCTCCCCCTCGTGGTCCCCTCCCCCTGGAGTCAGTCCTTATTCCTGTTCTCTGTCTCTGTCCAATCTCCCGCTCTGAGTCTCTGTTTACACATTAATTCATTCACAAACATCCATTTGCTTCTATTTTGGAATCGGTGCATTGCCGGGAGTTGGAATTAGAATGAAATCTGAACCGAAACCCAAGGTGCCGCCGGTATCAGGCGGGGCCGGAGAAGCCCTCGTTACTCACAGATATTGGCCGTCCCTTTGGGGATCGGGAGGTACGAGCCGGCTCTCCACGGCCGGCCTTGAAAGCCTTTCTTGCATCTCCCGCAGTCCGGCCCCGTCGTGTTGTGCTCACACTCGCAACTCAGCTTCCCCTTCTCCAGGACACAGTTGTTGGCGTGAAGATTGCACTTACACCTGGCAAAAAAACAAGGGGACAAGCTGGTTTAAAATGACCCCGAGCAGCTCCGTTACACACCGGACTCTCTGCTCCGGGGCTCAGCTCTCCCTTTACCAGCTTAGGTTCCTGGTGTCTCCATCACAGGAAGGTCCTGGATCCCAGTTAAAGGTCATTGCAGAATTTTAAACTGATGCAAACCCCTTCCTGCAGAACATGGGCAGCCTGTGATCCCCTCACACAGTCTCCCCTTTCCCCAAACTGGACCCAG
>NW_027139872.1:80000-83670 GCF_035084215.1 Heptranchias perlo | reverse complement strand
TCTCTCTCTGCCACTCTCTCTCTCATTCCCTCTCTCACTCCCTCTCTCACTTCCTCATCTCTCACTCCCTCTCTTTCTCACTCTCTCTGTCTCTCCCCCGTCTCTCTCTTTCGCCCTCTCTGTCCCTCCCCTCTCTGTCTCTCTCACTCCCTCTCTTTCTTACTGCCACTCTCTCTCACTCCCTCTCTCACTCCCTCTCTTTCTTACACCCTCTCTCACTCCCTGTCTCTCTTTCCCTAAATTTCTCTCTCGCTGCCTCTCTCGCTGTCTCTCTCTCTGCCTCTCTCTCTGTCTCTCTCGCTGTCTCTCTCGCTGTCTCTCTCGCTGTCTCTCTGTCTCTCTCGCTGTCTCTCTGTCTCTCTCACTCTCTGCCTCTCTCTCACTCTCTGCCTCTCTCTCACTCTCTGCCTCTCTCACTCTCTTCCTCTCTCTCACTCTCTGCCTCTCTCTCACTCTCTGCCTCTCTCTCACTCTCTGCCTCTCTCTCACTCTCTGTCTCTCTCTCACTCTCTGTCTCTCTCTCACTCTCTGTCTCTCTCTCACTCTCTGCCTCTCTCTCACTCTCTACCTCTCTCACACTCTCTGCCTCTCTCTCACTCTCTGTCTCTCTCACTCTCTGCTTCTCTCTCACTCTCTGCCTCTCTCTCACTCTCTGCCTCTCTCACTCTATCGCTCTCTGTCTGTCTCACTCTCTGTCTCTCTGCCTTTCTGTCTCTCTCTCTGTCTCTCTCGCTGTCTCTCTCGCTGTCTCTCTCGCTGTCTCTCTGCCTCTCTCTCTGCCTCTCTCGCTATCTCTCTGTCTCTCTCTCTGCCTCTCTCTCTGCCTCTCTCACTCTCTGTCTCTCTCACTCTCTCTCTCTCTCACTCTCTGTCTCTCTCACTCTCTGTCTCTCTCACTCTCTGTCTCTCTCACTCTCTGTCTCTCTCACTCTCTGCCTCTCTCACTCTCTCGCTCTCTGTCTGTCTCGCTGTCTCTCTGCCTTTCTGTCTTCTGTCTCTCTCGCTGTCTCTCTCGCTGTCTCTCTCGCTGTCTCTCTCGCTGCCTCTCTCGCTGTCTCTCTCGCTGTCTCTCTCGCTGTCTCTCTCGCTGTCTCTCTCGCTGCCTCTCTCACTCTCTCTCTCGCTGTCTCTCTCTCTCTCTCTCTGTCTCTCTCGCTGTCTCTCTCGCTGTCTCTCTCGCTGTCTCTCTGTCTCTCACTGTCTCTCTCTCACTCGCTGTCTGTCTCTCTCTCTCTCTCTCGCTCACTGTCTCTCTCACCATCTCCGTCTCTCTCTCTCTCTGTCTCTCTCGCTGTCTCTCTCGCTGCCTCTCTCACTCTCTCTCTCTCTGTCTCTCTCGCTGTCTCTCTCTCTGCCTCTCTCTCTCTCTGTCTCTCTCGCTGCCTCTCTCGCTGCCTCTCTCACTCTCTCTCGCTGCCTCTCTCGCTGCCTCTCTCACTCTCTCTCTCGCTGTCTCTCTCACTCTTTCTCTCGCTGTCTCTCTCGCTGTCTCTCTCGCTGTCTCTCTCGCTGTCTCTCACGCTGTCTCTCTCACTCTCTCTCTGCCTCTCTCACTCTCTCTCTCGCTGTCTCTCTCGCTGCCTCTCTCACTCTCTCTCTCGCTCTCTGCCTCTCTCGCTCTCTGCCTCTCGCTGTCTCTCTGTCTCTCACTGTCTCTCTCTCACTCGCTGTCTCTCTCTCTGCCTCTCTGCCTCTCTCGCTCTCTCTCTGCCTCTCTCGCTGTCTCTCTCACTCTCTGTCTCTCTCGCTGCCTCTCTCGCTCTCTCTCTCGCTCTCTCTCTCTCTCTCTCTCTCGCTCTCTCTCTCGCTCTCTCGCTGCCTCTCTCGCTGCCTCTCTCGCTCTCTCTCTCGCTCTCTCTCTCGCTCTCTCTCTCGCTCTCTCTCTCTCTCACTGCCTCTCTCGCTGCCTCTCTCGCTCTCTCTCTCGCTCTCTCTCTCGCTCTCTCTCTCGCTCTCTCTCTCGCTCTCTCTCTCGCTCTCTCTCTCGCTCTCTCTCTCGCTCTCTGCCTCACTACCTCTCTCGCTCGCTGTCTCTCTCACCATCTCCGTCTCTCTCTCTCTCTGTCTCTCTCACTGCCTCTCTCGCTCGCTGTCTCTCTCTCTCTGTCTCTCTCTCTCTGTCTATCTGTCGCTCTCTCTGTCTCTCTCGCTGTCTCTGTCTCGCTCGCAGTCTCTCTCGCTGTCTCTGTCTCTGTCTCTCTGTCTCTCTCTCCCTGTCTTGCAGTCTCTCCCTGTCTCTCTCTCTCTATCTCTCTCTCTGTCTCTTTCTCTCTCCCTGTGTGTCTCTCACAGTCTCTCTCTCTCTGTCTGTCTCTCTCTCTCGATGTGTCTCTCTCTCTCGATGTGTCTCTCTCTGACTCTCCCTTTCTTTCCCTCTCCCTCTCTGCCACTCTCTCTCACTTCCTCTCTCTCTCACTCCCTCTCTCACTTCCTCACTCTCTCACTCCCTCTCTGTCTCACTCTCTCTGTCTCTTTCTCTCTGTCTCTCTCTCTCTCTGTCTCTCTCTCTCTCTGTCTCTCTCTCTCTCTGTCTCTCTCTCTCTCTGTCTCTCTCTCTCTCTCGCTGTCTCTCTCACTGCCTCTCTCGCTCGCTGTCTCTTTATCTCTATATCTCTCTCTCTGTCTCTCTCTCTGTCTCTCTCGCTGTCTCTCTCGCTGTCTCTCTCGCTGTCTCTCTCGCTGTCTCTCTCGCTGTCTCTGTCTCTCTTTCTCTCTCTCTCTCCCTGTCTTGCAGTCTCTCCCTGTCTCTCTCTCTCTATCTCTCTCTCTCTGTCTGTCTCTCTCTCGATGTGTCTCTCTCTGACTCTCCCTTTCTTTCCCTCTCCCTCTCTCTCTCTGCCACTCTCTCTCTCATTCCCTCTCTCACTCCCTCTCTCACTTCCTCACTCTCTCACTCCCTCTCTTTCTCACTCTCTCTGTCTCTCCCCGTCTCTCTCTTTCGCCCTCTCTGTCCCTCCCCTCTCTGTCTCTCTCACTCCCTCTCTTTCTTACTGCCACTCTCTCTCACTCCCTCTCTCACTCCCTCTCTTTCTTACACCCTCTCTCACTCCCTGTCTCTCTTTCCCTAAATTTCTCTCTCGCTGCCTCTCTCGCTGCCTCTCTCGCTGCCTCTCTCGCTGCCTCTCTCTCGCTCTGCCTCTCTCTCGCTATCTGTCTGTCTCACTCTCTGCCTCTCTCGCTGTCTCTCTGTCTCACTCCCTGCCTCTCTCGCTGTCTCTCTGTCTCTCTCGCTGTCTCTCTGCCTCTCTCTCGCTGTCTCTCCCTCTGCCTCTCTCGCTGTCTCTCTCTCTGTCTCTCTCTCTGTCTCTCTCTCTGTCTCTCTCTCTGTCTCTCTCTCTGTCTCTCTCGCTGTCTCTCTGACTCTCTCTGCCTCACTCTCTGCCTCACTCTCTGCCTCACTCTCTGCCTCACTCTCTGCCTCACTCTCTGCCTCACTCTCTGCCTCACTCTCTGCCTCACTCTCTGCCTCACTCTCTGCCTCACTCTCTGCCTCACTCTCTGCCTCACTCGCTGTCTCCCTCTCTCACTCTCTTCCTCTCCCTCGCTCTCTGCCTCTCTCACTCTCTGTCTCTCTCGCTGTCTCTCTGCCTCTCTCACTCTCTGCCTCTCTCTCGCTCTCTGTCTGTCTCACTCTCTGCCTCTCTCGCTGTCTCTCTGCCTCTTTCGCTCT
>NW_027139872.1:70000-75000 GCF_035084215.1 Heptranchias perlo | reverse complement strand
TTCTCTCTCACTCTCTCTCCCTGTCTTGCAGTCTCTCCCTGTCTCTCTCTCTCTATCTCTCTCTCTCTATCTCTTTCTCTCTCCCTGTCTGTCTCTCTCACAGTCTCTCTCTCTCTGTCTGTCTCTCTCTCAATGTGTCTCTCTCTGACTCTCCCTTTCTTTCCCTCTCCCTCTCTCTCTCTGCCACTCTCTCTCTCATTCCCTCTCTCACTCCCTCTCTCACTTCCTCACTCTCTCACTCCCTCTCTTTCTCACTCTCTCTGTCTCTCCCCCGTCTCTCTCTTTCGCCCTCTCTGTCCCTCCCCTCTCTGTCTCTCTCACTCCCTCTCTTTCTTACTGCCACTCTCTCTCACTCCCTCTCTTTCTTACACCCTCTCTCACTCCCTGTCTCTCTTTCCCTAAATTTCTCTCTCGCTGCCTCTCTCGCTGTCTCTCTCTCTGTCTCTCTCTCTGTCTCTCTCGCTGTCTCTCTCGCTGTCTCTCTCGCTGTCTCTCTCGCTGTCTCTCTGCCTCTCTCACTCTCTGCCTCTCTCTCACTCTCTGCCTCTCTCTCACTCTCTGCCTCTCTCTCACTCTCTGCCTCTCTCTCACTCTCTGCCTCTCTCTCACTCTCTGCCTCTCTCTCACTCTCTGCCTCTCTCTCACTCTCTGCCTCTCTCTCACTCTCTGCCTCTCTCTCACTCTCTGCCTCTCTCACTCTCTGCCTCTCTCACTCTCTGCCTCTCTCTCACTCTCTGCCTCTCTCTCACTCTCTGCCTCTCTCTCACTCTCTGCCTCTCTCTCACTCTCTGCCTCTCTCTCACTCTCTGCCTCTCTCTCACTCTCTGCCTCTCTCTCACTCTCTGCCTCTCTCTCACTCTCTGCCTCTCTCTCACTCTCTGTCTCTCTCTCACTCTCTGTCTCTCTCACTCTCTGTCTCTCTCACTCTCTGTCTCTCTCACTCTCTGTCTCTCTCTCACTCTCTGTCTCTCTCTCACTCTCTGCCTCTCTCTCACTCTCTGTCTCTCTCTCACTCTCTGTCTCTCTCACTCTCTGTCTCTCTCACTCTCTGTCTCTCTCACTCTCTGTCTCTCTCACTCTCTGTCTCTCTCACTCTCTGTCTCTCTCACTCTCTGTCTCTCTCACTCTCTGTCTCTCTCACTCTCTGTCTCTCTCACTCTCTGCCTCTCTCACTCTCTCGCTCTCTGTCTGTCTCACTCTCTGTCTCTCTCGCTGTCTCTCTGCCTTTCTGTCTCTCTCGCTGCCTCTCTCGCTGTCTCTCTCGCTGTCTCTCTGTCTCTCTCTCTGCCTCTCTCGCTGTCTCTCTGTCTCTCTCTCTGCCTCTCTCACTCTCTGTCTCTCTCACTCTCTGTCTCTCTCACTCTCTGTCTCTCTCACTCTCTGTCTCTCTCACTCTCTGTCTCTCTCACTCTCTGTCTCTCTCACTCTCTGTCTCTCTCACTCTCTGTCTCTCTCACTCTCTGTCTCTCTCACTCTCTGTCTCTCTCACTCTCTGTCTCTCTCACTCTCTGTCTCTCTCACTCTCTCGCTCTCTGTCTGTCTCACTCTCTGCCTCTCTGTCTCTCTCGCTGTCTCTCTGCCTTTCTGTCTCTCTCGCTGCCTCTCTCGCTGTCTCTCTCGCTGTCTCTCTGTCTCTCTCTCTGCCTCTCTCGCTGTCTCTCTGTCTCTCTCTCTGCCTCTCTCACTCTCTGTCTCTCTCACTCTCTGTCTCTCTCACTCTCTGTCTCTCTCACTCTCTGTCTCTCTCACTCTCTGTCTCTCTCACTCTCTGTCTCTCTCACTCTTTGTCTCTCTCACTCTCTGTCTCTCTCACTCTCTGTCTCTCTCACTCTCTGTCTCTCTCACTCTCTGTCTCTCTCACTCTCTGTCTCTCTCACTCTCTGTCTCTCTGTCTCTCTCACTCTCTCGCTCTCTGTCTCTCTCACTCTCTGTCTGTCTCGCTGTCTCTCTGCCTTTCTGTCTCTCTCTCTGTCTCTCTCGCTGTCTCTCTCGCTGTCTCTCTGTCTCTCTCTTTGCCTCTCTCACTGTCTCTCTCGCTCTCTTCCTCTCTCTCGCTCTCTGCCTTTCTGTCTCTCTCTCTGTCTCTCTCGCTGTCTCTCTGCCTCTCTTCCTCTCCCTCGCTCTCTGCCTCTCTCACTCTCTGTCTCTCTCGCTGCCTCTCTGCCTCTCTCACTCTCTGCCTCTCTCTCGCTCTCTGTCTGTCTCACTCTCTGCCTCTCTCGCTGTCTCTCTGCCTCTCTCGCTGTGTCTCTGCCTCTCTCGCTGTCTCTCTGCCTCTTTCGCTCTCTCTCTGTCTCTTTCGCTCTCTCTCTGTCTCTCTCTCTGCCTCTCTCGCTGTATCTCTGCCTTTCTGTCTCTCTCGCTGTCTCTCTGTCTCTCTCGCTGTCTCTCTCGCTGTCTCTCTCGCTGTCTCTCTCGCTGTCTCTCTCGCTGTCTCTCTCTCTGTCTCTCTCGCTGCCTCTCTCTCTGTCTCTCTCGCTGCCTCTCTCTCTGTCTCTCTCTCTGTCTCTCTCTCTGTCTCTCTCTCTGTCTCTCTCGCTGCCTCTCTCGCTGCCTCTCTCGCTGCTTCTCTCGCTGCCTCTCTCGCTGCCTCTCTCGCTGCCTCTCTCGCTCTCTCTCTCTCGCTGTCTCTCTCGCTGTCTCTCTCGCTGTCTCACTCTCTGCCTCTCTCTCACTCTCTGCCTCTCTCTCACTCTCTGCCTCTCTCTCACTCTCTGCCTCTCTCTCACTCTCTGTCTCTCTCACTCTCTGTCTCTCTCACTCTCTGTCTCTCTCACTCTCTGTCTCTCTCACTCTCTGTCTCTCTCACTCTCTGCCTCTCTCTCACTCTCTGTCTCTCTCACTCTCTGCCTCTCTCTCACTCTCTGCCTCTCTCTCACTCTCTGCCTCTCTCACTCTCTGCCTCTCTCTCACTCTCTGCCTCTCTCTCACTCTCTGCCTCTCTCTCACTCTCTGCCTCTCTCTCACTCTCTGTCTCTCTCACTCTCTGCCTCTCTCTCACTCTCTGCCTCTCTCTCACTCTCTGTCTCTCTCTCACTCTCTGTCTCTCTCACTCTCTGTCTCTCTCACTCTCTGTCTCTCTCACTCTCTGTCTCTCTCACTCTCTGTCTCTCTCACTCTCTGTCTCTCTCACTCTCTGTCTCTCTGCCTCTCTCACTCTCTCGCTCTCTGTCTGTCTCACTCTCTCGCTGTCTCTGTCTCTCTTTCTGTCTCTCTTTCTCTCTCACTCTCTCTCCCTGTCTTGCAGTCTCTCCCTGTCTCTCTCTCTCTATCTCTCTCTCTCTATCTCTTTCTCTCTCCCTGTCTGTCTCTCTCACAGTCTCTCTCTCTCTGTCTGTCTCTCTCTCAATGTGTCTCTCTCTGACTCTCCCTTTCTTTCCCTCTCCCTCTCTCTCTCTGCCACTCTCTCTCTCATTCCCTCTCTCACTCCCTCTCTCACTTCCTCACTCTCTCACTCCCTCTCTTTCTCACTCTCTCTGTCTCTCCCCCGTCTCTCTCTTTCGCCCTCTCTGTCCCTCCCCTCTCTGTCTCTCTCACTCCCTCTCTTTCTTACTGCCACTCTCTCTCACTCCCTCTCTTTCTTACACCCTCTCTCACTCCCTGTCTCTCTTTCCCTAAATTTCTCTCTCGCTGCCTCTCTCGCTGTCTCTCTCTCTGTCTCTCTCTCTGTCTCTCTCGCTGTCTCTCTCGCTGTCTCTCTCGCTGTCTCTCTGCCTCTCTCACTCTCTGCCTCTCTCTCACTCTCTGCCTCTCTCTCACTCTCTGCCTCTCTCTCACTCTCTGCCTCTCTCTCACTCTCTGCCTCTCTCTCACTCTCTGCCTCTCTCTCACTCTCTGCCTCTCTCACTCTCTGCCTCTCTCACTCTCTGCCTCTCTCACTCTCTGCCTCTCTCTCACTCTCTGCCTCTCTCTCACTCTCTGCCTCTCTCTCACTCTCTGCCTCTCTCACTCTCTGCCTCTCTCTCACTCTCTGCCTCTCTCTCACTCTCTGCCTCTCTCTCACTCTCTGCCTCTCTCTCACTCTCTGCCTCTCTCTCACTCTCTGTCTCTCTCTCACTCTCTGTCTCTCTCACTCTCTGTCTCTCTCACTCTCTGTCTCTCTCACTCTCTGTCTCTCTCTCACTCTCTGTCTCTCTCTCACTCTCTGCCTCTCTCTCACTCTCTGTCTCTCTCTCACTCTCTGTCTCTCTCACTCTCTGTCTCTCTCACTCTCTGTCTCTCTCACTCTCTGTCTCTCTCACTCTCTGTCTCTCTCACTCTCTGTCTCTCTCACTCTCTGCCTCTCTCACTCTCTCGCTCTCTGTCTGTCTCACTCTCTGTCTCTCTCGCTGTCTCTCTGCCTTTCTGTCTCTCTCGCTGCCTCTCTCGCTGTCTCTCTCGCTGTCTCTCTGTCTCTCTCTCTGCCTCTCTCGCTGTCTCTCTGTCTCTCTCTCTGCCTCTCTCACTCTCTGTCTCTCTCACTCTCTGTCTCTCTCACTCTCTGTCTCTCTCACTCTCTGTCTCTCTCACTCTCTGTCTCTCTCACTCTCTGTCTCTCTCACTCTCTGTCTCTCTCACTCTCTGTCTCTCTCACTCTCTGTCTCTCTCACTCTCTGTCTCTCTCACTCTCTGTCTCTCTGTCTCTCTCACTCTCTCGCTCTCTGTCTCTCTCACTCTCTGTCTGTCTCGCTGTCTCTCTGCCTTTCTGTCTCTCTCTCTGTCTCTCTCGCTGTCTCTCTCGCTGTCTCTCTGTCTCTCTCTTTGCCTCTCTCACTGTCTCTCTCGCTCTCTTCCTCTCTCTCGCTCTCTGCCTTTCTGTCTCTCTCTCTGTCTCTCTCGCTGTCTCTCTGCCTCTCTTCCTCTCCCTCGCTCTCTGCCTCTCTCACTCTCTGTCTCTCTCGCTGCCTCTCTGCCTCTCTCACTCTCTGCCTCTCTCTCGCTCTCTGTCTGTCTCACTCTCTGCCTCTCTCGCTGTCTCTCTGCCTCTCTCGCTGTGTCTCTGCCTCTCTCGCTGTCTCTCT
>NW_027139872.1:60000-62500 GCF_035084215.1 Heptranchias perlo | reverse complement strand
CTCTCTCTCTGTCTCTCTCTCTGTCTCTCTCGCTGTCTCTCTCGCTGTCTCTCTCGCTGTCTTCCCCTCTCTCGCTCTCTGCCTCTCTGCCTCTCTCACTCTCCGCCTCTCTCACTCTCCGCCTCTCTCACTCTCTGCCTCTCTCACTCTCTGCCTCTCCAGCTGTCTCTCTGCCTCTCTCGCTGCCTCTCTCTCTGTCTCTCTCTCTGTCTCTCTCGCTGTCTCTCTCGCTGCCTCTCTCGCTGTCTCTCTCGCTGTCTCTCTCGCTGTCTCTCTCGCTGTCTCTCTCGCTGTCTCTCTCGCTGCCTCTCTCACTCTCTCTCTCTCTGTCTCTCTGTCTCTCACTGTCTCTCTCTCACTCGCTGTCTGTCTCTCTCTCTCTCTCTGTCTCTCTCGTTGTCTCTCTACCTCTCTCGCTCACTGTCTCTCTCACCATCTCCGTCTCTCTCTCTCTCTGTCTCTCTCACTGCCTCTCTCGCTCGCTGTCTCTCTCTCTCTGTCTCTCTCTCTCTGTCTCTCTCGCTGTCTCTCTCACTGCCTCTCTCGCTCGCTGTCTCTTTATCTCTATATCTCTCTCTCTGTCTCTCTCGCTGTCTCTGTCTCTCTCGCTGTCTCTCTCGCTGTCTCTGTCTCTCTCGCTGTCTCTCTTTCTCTCTCACTCTCTCTCCCTGTCTTGCAGTCTCTCCCTGTCTCTCTCTCTCTGTCTCTCTCTCTGTCTCTTTCTCTCTCCCTGTCTGTCTCTCACAGTCTCTCTCTCTGTCTGTCTCTCTCTCGATGTGTCTCTCTCTGACTCTCCCTTTCTTTCCCTCTCCCTCTCTCTCTCTGCCACTCTCTCTCACTTCCTCTCTCTCTCATTCCCTCTCTCACTCCCTCTCTCACTTCCTCACTCTCTTACTCCCTCTCTCTTACTCTCTCTCTCTGTCTCTCTCTCTCTCTCTCTCTGTCTCTCTCTCTCTGTGTCTCTCTCTCTCTCTCGCTGTCTCTCTCACTGCCTCTCTCGCTCGCTGTCTCTTTATCTCTATATCTCTCTCTCTGTCTCTCTCTCTGTCTCTCTCGCTGTCTCTCTCGCTGTCTCTCTCGCTGTCTCTGTCTCTCTTTCTGTCTCTCTTTCTCTCTCACTCTCTCTCCCTGTCTTGCAGTCTCTCCCTGTCTCTCTCTCTCTATCTCTCTCTCTCTATCTCTTTCTCTCTCCCTGTCTGTCTCTCTCACAGTCTCTCTCTCTCTGTCTGTCTCTCTCTCAATGTGTCTCTCTCTGACTCTCCCTTTCTTTCCCTCTCCCTCTCTCTCTCTGCCACTCTCTCTCTCATTCCCTCTCTCACTCCCTCTCTCACTTCCTCACTCTCTCACTCCCTCTCTTTCTCACTCTCTCTGTCTCTCCCCCGTCTCTCTCTTTCGCCCTCTCTGTCACTCCCCTCTCTGTCTCTCTCACTCCCTCTCTTTCTTACTGCCACTCTCTCTCACTCCCTCTCTCACTCCCTCTCTTTCTTACACCCTCTCTCACTCCGTCTCTCTTTCCCTAAATTTCTCTCTCGCTGTCTCTCTGCCTCTCTCACTCTCTGTCTGTCTCACTCTCTGCCTCTCTCGCTGTCTCTCTGCCTCTCTCGCTGTCTCTCTGTCTCTCTCGCTGTCTCTCTCGCTGTCTCTCTCGCTGTCTCTCTCGCTGTCTCTCTGCCTCTCTCACTCTCTGCCTCTCTCACTCTCTGTCTCTCTCACTCTCTGCCTTTCTCACTCTGTGCCTCTCTCACTCTCTGCCTCTCTCTCGCTCTGCCTCTCTCTCGCTCTGCCTCTCTCTCGCTCTCTGTCTGTCTCACTCTCTGTCTGTCTCACTCTCTGCCTCTCTGTCTCTCTCGCTGTCTCTCTGCCTCTCTCACTCTCTGCCTCTCTCTCGCTCTCTGTCTGTCTCACTCCCTGTCTCTCTCGCTGTCTGACTCGCTGTCTCTCTCTCTGTCTCTTTCGCTGTCTCTCTCGCTGTCTCTCTCGCTGTCTCTCTCTCGCTCTCTGTCTGTCTCACTCCCTGTCTCTCTCGCTGTCTGTCTCGCTGTCTCTCTCTCTGTCTGTCTCGCTGTCTCTCTCGCTGTCTCTCTGCCTCTCTCACTCTCTGCCTCTCTCTCGCTCTCTGTCTGTCTCACTCTCTGCCTCTCTCGCTGTCTCTCTGTCTCTCTCGCTGTCTCTCTGCCTCTCTCGCTCTCTGCCTCTCTCGCTCTCTGTCTGTCTCTCTCGCTGTCTGTCTCGCTGTCTCTCTCGCTGTCTGTCTCGCTGTCTCTCTCGCTGTCTGTCTCGCTGTCTCTCTCGCTGTCTGTCTCGCTGCCTCACTCTCTGCCTCACTCTCTGCCTCACTCTCTGCCTCACTCTCTGCCTCACTCTCTGCCTCACTCTCTGCCTCACTCTCTGCCTCACTCTCTCGCTCTCTTCCTCTCTCTCGCTCTCTGCCTCTCTCGCTCTCTGCCTCTCTCACTCTCTGCCTCTCTCACTCTCTGCCTCTCTCGCTCTCTGCCTCTCT
>NW_027139872.1:2500-5000 GCF_035084215.1 Heptranchias perlo | reverse complement strand
CCTCTCTCACTCTCTCGCTCTCTGTCTGTCTCACTCTCTGCTTCTCTGTCTCTCTCGCTGTCTCTCTGCCTTTCTGTCTCTCTCGCTGTCTCTCTCGCTGTCTCTCTGCCTCTCTCGCTGTCTCTCTGTCTCTCTCTCTGCCTCTCTCGCTGTCTCTCTGTCTCTCTCACTCTCTGTCTCTCTCACTCTCTGTCTCTCTCACTCTCTGTCTCTCTCACTCTCTCACTCTCTCGCTCTCATTCTGTCTCACTCTCTGCCTCTCTGTCTGTCTCGCTTTCTCTCTGCCTTTCTGTCTCTCTCTCTGTCTCTCTCGCTGTCTCTCTGTCTCTCTCTCTGCCTCTCTCACTGTCTCTCTGTCTCTCTCACTGTCTCTCTCGCTCTCTTCCTCTCTCTCGTTCTCTGTCTCTCTCACTCTCTGGCTGTCTCTCTGCCTTTCTGTCTCTCTCTCTCTGTCTCTCTCGCTGTCTCCCTCTCTCTGTCTCTCTCTGTCTCTCTCGCTGTCTCTCTCGCTGCCTCTCTCGCTGCCTCTCTCGCTGCCTCTCTCGCTCGCTGTCTCTCTCTCTCTGTCTCTCTCTGTCTCTCTCGCTCTGTCTCTCTCTCTTTCTCTCGCACTGCCTCTCTCGCTCGCTGTCTCTTTATCTCTATCTCTCTGTCTCTCTCGCTGTCTCTCTCGCTGTCTCTGTCTCTCTTTCTCGCTCACTCTCTCCCTGTCTTGCAGTCTCTCCGTCTCTCTCTCTCTATCTCTCTCTCTGTCTCTTTCTCTCTCCCTGTCTGTCTCTCTCACAGTCTCTCTCTCTCTCTCTCTCTATCTCTCTCTCTGTCTCTTTCTCTCTCCCTGTCTGTCTCTCACAGTCTCTCTCTCTGTCTGTCTCTCTCTCGATGTGTCTCTCTCTGACTCTCCCTTTCTTTCCCTCTCCCTCTCTCTCTCTCTGCCACTCTCTCACTTCCTCTCTCTCTCATTCCCTCTCTCACTCCCTCTCTTTCTCACTCCCTCTCTCACTTCCTCACTCTCTCACTCCCTCTCTTTCTCACTCTCACTGTCTCTCACTTCCCTGTCTCTCTCGCTCTCCCTTTCTGTCCCTCCCTCTCTCTGTCTCTCTCACTCCCTCTCCTTCTCACTCCTTCTCTCTCTCACTCCCTCTCTCTCACTCCCTCTTCTCACTATCTCTCTCTCTGTCTCTCACTCCCTGTCTCTGTCTCTCCCCCGTCTCTCTCTTTCGCCCTCTCTGTCCCTCCCTCTCTCTGTCTCTCTCACTCCCTCTCTTTCTTACTGCCACTCTCTCTCACTCCCTCTCTCTCTCACTCCCTCTCTCTCTCACTCCCTCTCTCTCTCACTCCCTCTCTTTCTTACTCCCTCTCTCACTCCCTGTCTCTCTTTCCCTAAATTTCTCTCTCGCTGTCTCTCTCGCTGTCTCTCTGCCTCTCTCGCTGTCTCTCTGCCTCTCTCGCTGTCTCTCTGCCTCTCTCGCTGTCTCTCTGCCTCTCTCGCTGTCTCTCTGCCTCTCTCGCTGTCTCTCTGCCTCTCTCGCTGTCTCTCTGCCTCTCTCGCTGTCTCTCTGCCTCTCTCGCTGTCTCTCTGCCTCTCTCGCTGTCTCTCTGCCTATCTCTCTGTCTCTCTGCCTATCTCTCTGTCTCTCTGTCTCTCTCGCTGCCTCTCTCGCTGTCTCTCTGCCTATCTCTCTGTCTCTCTGTCTCTCTCGCTGTCTCTCTGTCTCTCTCTCTGCCTCTCTCACTGTCTCTCTGTCTCTCTCACTGTCTCTCTCGCTCTCTTTCCTCTCTCTCGTTCTCTGTCTCTCTCACTCTCTGGCTGTCTCTCTGCCTTTCTGTCTCTCTCTCTGCCTCTCTCACTGTCTCTCTGTCTCTCTCACTGTCTCTCTCGCTCTCTTCCTCTCTCTCGTTCTCTGTCTCTCTCACTCTCTGGCTGTCTCTCTGCCTTTCTGTCTCTCTCTCTCTGTCTCTCTCTGTCTCTCTCGCTGTCTCTCTCTCTCTGTCTCTCTCTGTCTCTCTCTGTCTCTCTCGCTGTCTCTCTCGCTGCCTCTCTCGCTGCCTCTCTCGCTGCCTCTCTCGCTGCCTTCTCTCGCTCGCTGTCTCTCTCTCTCTGTCTCTCTCTGTCTCTCTCGCTCTGTCTCTCTCTCTTTCTCTCGCACTGCCTCTCTCGCTCGCTGTCTCTTTATCTCTATCTCTCTGTCTCTCTCGCTGTCTCTGTCTCTCTTTCTCGCTCACTCTCTCCCTGTCTTGCAGTCTCTCCGTCTCTCTCTCTCTATCTCTCTCTCTGTCTCTTTCTCTCTCCCTGTCTGTCTCTCTCACAGTCTCTCTCTCTCTCTCTCTATCTCTCTCTCTGTCTCTTTCTCTCTCCCTGTCTGTCTCTCACAGTCTCTCTCTCTGTCTGTCTCTCTCTCGATGTGTCTCTCTCTGACTCTCCCTTTCTTTCCCTCTCCCTCTCTCTCTCTCTGCCACTCTCTCTCACTTCCTCTCTCTCTCATTCCCTCTCTCACTCCCT
>NW_027139871.1:65000-75000 GCF_035084215.1 Heptranchias perlo | reverse complement strand
AAAGGCTGCGCACCGCTTTCCGCCTGGTAACTCGGCGTCCGTGAGACCGACCGACTCCGCTTTATCGCCGGAGCTAGAGTGGGGCAAGGGGCACGGTTGAGTACCGGAAGGATGACGTTCGCACACGGGGAAGTCGAGTGCCGGGCCGCTGAAAGCGAGCAGGGTGCCACCGACTCTTCGGGCCCACTCGGAGGCTGATATCTCAGGAAGGCCGAGGCCGATTTCCTCCGGGTATGGCTCGTTGCGTGCGGCAGGAGGAGGCGCAGCGTACGGTACCGAGCACTGGGAGGTGCGATGCTGCCCGCCGGAGTGACAGCGAAAGGCTGCGCACCGCTTTCCGCCTGCTAACTCGGCGTCCGTGAGACCGACCGACTTCGCTTTACCGCCGGAGCTAGAGTGGGGCAAGGGGCACGGTTGGGTACCGGAACGATCACGTTCGCACACCCGGGAAGTCGAGTGCCGGGTCTCGAAACGGAGCCGGGTCGGCCCAATTTAAAACGGAGAATAGAGTGCTGCCCTCTGCGGGTGAAAACCTGGAAGTACGTTGGTTAATGATTTCCAGTTCACCCCGCTTGGTCAGGCCCACTCGGAGGCGGATAACTCCGGAACGCCGAGGCCGATTTCCTCCGGGTATGGCTCGTTGCGTGCGGCAGGAGGCGGCGCAGCGTACGGTACCGAGCACTCGGAGATGCGGTGCTGCCCGCCGGAGTGACAGCGAAAGGCTGCGCACCGCTTTCCGCCTGGTAACTCGGCGTCCGTGAGACCGACCGACTCCGCTTTAGCACCGGAGCTAGAGTGGGGCAAGGGGCACCGAAGGGTACCGGAACGATCACGTTCGCATACCGGGAAGTCGAGTGACGGGCCGCTGAAAGCGAGCAGGGTGCCACCGCTCGGGGCCCCGGTTTGTCCGTCCCACCCGGAGGCCCATATCTCCGGAAGGCACAGGCCGATTTCCTCCGGGTATGGCTCGTTGTGTGCGGCCGGACCAGGCGCAGCGGACGGTACCGAGCACTGGGAGGTGCGATGCTGCCCGCCGGAGTGACAGCGAAAGGCTGCGCACCGCTTTCCGCCTGCTAACTCGGCGTCCGTGAGACCGACCGACTCCGCTTTACCGCCGGAGCTAGAGTGGGGCAAGGGGCACGGTTGAGTACCGGAAGGATGACGTTCGCACACCGGGAAGTCGACTAGCGGGCCGCCGAAAGCGAGCTCGGGGCCCCGGTTTGTCCGTCCCACCCGGAGGCCCATATCTCCGGAAGGCACAGGCCGATTTCCACCGGGTATGGCTCGTTGTGTGCGGCCGGACCAGGCGCAGCGGACGGTACCGAGCACTCGGAGGTCGGGCGCTGCCCGCCGGAGGTACAGCGAAAGGCTGCAAACCACTTTCCGCCGCCTCCCTCCGCGGGCGTGAGACCGACGGTCGTCGGGTTTAGTTCCGCGGCTAGAGCAGGACGAGGGGCAGCGAACGGTACCGGAACGAACCCGGTCGCACACCGGGAAGTCGAGTGCCGGGTCTCGAAACGGAGCCGGGTCGGCCCAGTTTAAAACGGAGAAGAGAGTGCTGCCCTCTGCGGGTGAAAACATGGAAGTACGTTGGTTAATGATTTCAGTTCACCCCGCTTGGTCAGGCCCACTCGGAGGCGGATAACTCCGGAACGCCGAGGCCGATTTCCTCCGGGTATGGCTCGTTGCGTGCGGCAGGAGGAGGCGCAGCGTTCGGTACCGAGCACTCGGAGGTGCGGTGCTGCCCGCCGGAGTGACAGCGAAAGGCTGCGCACCCCTTTCCGCCTGCTAACTCGGCGTCCGTGAGACCGACCGACTCCGCTTTAGCACCGGAGCTAGAGTGGGGCAAGGGGCACCGAAGGGTACCGGAACGATGACGTTCGCACACCGGGAAGTCGAGTGCCGGGCCGCCGAAAGCGAGCAGGGTGCCACCGCTCGGGGCCCCGGTTTGTCCGTCCCACCCGGAGGCCCATATCTCCGGAAGGCACAGGCCGATTTCCTCCGGGTATGGCTCGTTGTGTGCGGCCGGACCAGGCGCAGCGGACGGTACCGAGCACTCGGAGGTCGGGCGCTGCCCGCCGGAGGTACAGCGAAAGGCTGCAAACCACTTTCCGCCGCCTCCCTCCGCGGGCGTGAGACCGACGGTCGTCGGGTTTAGTTCCGCGGCTAGAGCAGGACGAGGGGCAGCGAACGGTACCGGAACGAACCCGGTCGCACACCGGGAAGTCGAGTGCCGGGTCTCGAAACGGAGCCGGGTCGGCCCAGTTTAAAACGGAGAAGAGAGTGCTGCCCTCTGCGGGTGAAAACATGGAAGTACGTTGGTTAATGATTTCCAGTTCACCCCGCTTGGTCAGGCCCACTCGGAGGCGGATAACTCCGGAACGCCGAGGCCGATTTCCTCCGGGTATGGCTCGTTGCGTGCGGCAGGAGGAGGCGCAGCGTTCGGTACCGAGCACTCGGAGGTGCGGTGCTGCCCGCCGGAGTGACAGCGAAAGGCTGCGCACCCCTTTCCGCCTGCTAACTCGGCGTCCGTGAGACCGACCGACTCCGCTTTAGCACCGGAGCTAGAGTGGGGCAAGGGGCACCGAAGGGTACCGGAACGATGACGTTCGCACACCGGGAAGTCGAGTGCCGGGCCGCCGAAAGCGAGCAGGGTGCCACCGCTCGGGGCCCCGGTTTGTCCGTCCCACCCGGAGGCCCATATCTCCGGAAGGCACAGGCCGATTTCCTCCGGGTATGGCTCGTTGCGTGCGGCCGGACCAGGCGCAGCGGACGGTACCGAGCACTCGGAGGTCGGGCGCTGCCCGCCGGAGGTACAGCGAAAGGCTGCAAACCACTTTCCGCCGCCTCCCTCCGCGGGCGTGAGACCGACGGTCGTCGGGTTTGTTTCCGCGGCTAGAGCAGGACGAGGGGCAGCGAACGGTACCGGAAGGAACCCGGTCGCACACCGGGAAGTCGACTAGCGGGCCGCCGAAAGCGAGCACGGGGCCCCGGTTTGTCCGTCCCACCCGGAGGCCCATATCTCTGGAAGGCACAGGCCGATTTCCACCGGGTATGGCTCGTTGTGTGCGGCAGGACCAGGCGCAGCGGACGGTACCGAGCACTCGGAGGTCGGGCGCTGCCCGCCGGAGGTACAGCGAAAGGCTGCAAACCACTTTCCGCCACCTCCCTCCGCGGGCGTGAGACCGACGGTCGTCGGGTTTGTCTCCGCGGCTAGAGCAGGACGAGGGGCAGCGAACGGTACCGGAACGAACCCGGTCGCACACCGGGAAGTCGACCAGCGGGCCGCCGAAAGCGTGCTCGGGTCCCCGGTTTGTCTGTCCCACCCGGAGGCTGATATCTGAGGAAGTCCGAGGCCGATTTCCTCCGGCTAACTCGGCGGGCAATGTGTCCCCCCCCCACCATCTTCGGCTGATTACCGTGGCTGGACCGGATCAAGGAGCAACGGAACCGTGCCAGAACGACGTCGGTCGGACGGCGTGAACTGATAGTGCCGAGGCCGGAAACCGAGCCGGAAATGTGCACCGATTTATTGGTCCCACTCGCAGGCCCATATCTCCGGAAGGCCGAGGCCGATTTCCTCCGGGTATGGTTCGCTGCGTGCAGCCGGAAGGGGAGCAGCGGACGGCACTGAGCAGCCGGAGGTGCGGCGCTGCCCGCCGGAGCTGCAAGCGAAAGGCTGCGCACCGCTTTCCCGCTGGCTAACTCGGCGGCCGTCAGGCCGACCGACTCCGCTTCAGCACGGGAGCTGGAGTCGGGCAAGGGGCACCGAAGGGTACCGGAAGGATCACGTTCGGACACCGGGAAGTCGAGTGCCGGGCCGCCGAAAGCGAGCTCGGGGCCCCGGTTTGTCCGTCCCACCCGGAGGCCCATATCTCGAGAAGGCACAGGCCGATTTCCTCCGGGTTTGGCTCGCTGCGTGCGGCCGGACGAGGCGCAGCGAACGGTACCGAGCACTCGGAGGTGCGGCGCTGCCCGCCGGAGGTACAGCGAAAGGCTGCAAACCGCTTTCCGCCTCCTCTCCCCTCGGGCGTGAGACCGACGGTCGTCTGGTTTGCTTCCGCGGCAAGAGCAGGACGAGGGGCACCGAGCGGTACCAGAACGAACCCGGTCGCACACCGGGATGTCGAGTGCCCGGCCCAAACCCGCTACCCCCCCCCCACCCGAAAGCGAGCCACGGTTTGTGGATTAAAAGTGAAGCGGCAAAGATTTGTAAAACAGCGTGAAATGATGAACCAGAAGCCCAAAGTAATGGTGGGAATAAAAGTTCCGAAATGTGAAATGGTGAACCAGAAGTTGTGTGAACTGTTTAACCCAAAGTGGCAAAAATGGATTAAAAGGGGTGAAATGATCGACCGCAAAGCAGGGCAAGCATTAAACAAAAGCAGCAGCATTTTTTAAAAAGGGACAAATGGTTTACCAGAATCCCAAAAGAATGCTCAGAGACTTAAGTGCCAAAGGGGAAATGGTTAACCAGTAGCTGGGTGAACTGTTTAACCAAAAGTGGGAAAAAGGATTAAAAGGGGTGAAATGATTAACCAGAAGGCGAAAGCAATGTGCCGCGTCAAAGTCCTAAAGGGGAAAAGGTTGACCATAAAGCAGGGAAATGATTAAACCAAAGCAGAAAAATTCAGTAAAAAGGGGCAAATGGTTAACCAGAAGTTGGGTGAACTGCTTAACCAAAAGTGGGAAAGAGGATTAAAAGGGGAGAAATGTTGAACCAGATGTCGAAAACAATGCGCGGCGATGAAGTCTGAAAGAGGAAAAGGTTGACCGCAAAGCAGGGAAAGGATTAAACAGAAGCAGCAATATCTTTTAAAAAGGGACAAATGGTGAACCAGAATCCCAAAAGAATGCTCAGAGACTTAAGTCCCAAAGGGGCAAATGGTTAACCAGAAGCTGGGTGAACTGTTTAACCAAAAGTGGGAAAAAGGATTAAAAGGGGTGAAATGATTAACCAGAAGGCGAAAGCAAAGTGCGGCGGCGAAGTCCTAAAGGAGAAAAGGTTGACCAGAAAGCAGGGAAACGATTAAACAAAAGCGGCAACATTTTTTAAAAAGTGGCAAATGGTTAACCAGAATCCCAAAATAATGCTCAGAGACTTAAGTCCCAAAGGGGCAAATGGTTAACCAGAAGCTGGGTGAACTGTTTAACCAAAAGTGGGAAAAAGGATTAAAATGTTGTGAAATGATTAACCAGAAGGCGAAAGCAAAGTGCTGGCGGCGAAGTCCTAAAGGGGAAAAGGTTGACCATAAAGCAGGGAAATGATTAAACAAAAGCAGAAAAATTCAGTAAGAAGGGGCAAATGGTTAACCAGAAGCTGGTTGAACTGCTTAACAAAAGTGGCAAAAAGGATTGAAAGGGGAGAAATGTTTAACCGGATGTCGTAAACAAGGTGCGGCGATGAAGTCGGAAAGAGGAAAAGGTTGACCAGAAAGCAGGGAAAGCATTAAACAAAAGCAGCAACATTTTTTAAAAAGTGGCAAATGGTTAACCAGAATCCCAAAAGAATGCTCAGAGACTTAAGTCCCAAAGGGGAAATGGTGAACCAGAAGCTGGGTGAACTGGTGAACCAAAAGTGGGAAAAAGGATTAAAAGGGGAGAAATGTTTAACCAGAAGGCAAAAGCAAAGTGCGGCGGCGAAGTCCAAAAGGGGAAAAGGTTGACAAGAAAGCAGGGAAATGATTAAACCAAAGCGGAAAAATTCAGTAAAATGGGGCAAATGGTTAACCAGAAGCTGGGTGAAATGGTTAACCAAAAGTGGCAAAAAAAGATTTAAAGGGGAAAAATGATTAACCAGAAGTCGACAACAATGCGCGGCGATGAAGTCTGAAAGGGGAAAAGGTTGACCACATAGCAGGGAAACGATTAAACAAAAGCGGCAAAATTTTTAAAAAAGTGGCAAATGATTAACCAGAATCCCAAAAGAATGCTCAGGGACTAAGTCCCAAAGGGGAAATGGTTAACCAGAAGCTGGGGGAAATGGTTAACCAAAAGTTGCAAAAATGATTAAAAGGGGTGAAATGATCAACCAGAAGTCGAAAATTATGTGCGGCGGTGAAGTCTGAAAGAGGGAAAGGTTGACCAGAAAGCATTAAACAAAAGTGGCAACATTTTAAAAAAATTGGCAAATGGTTAACCAGAATCCCAAAAGAATGCTCAGAGACTAAGTCCCAAAGGGGAAATGGTTAACCAGAAGCTGGGGGAAATGGTTAACCAAAAGTTGCAAAAATGATTAAAAGGGGTGAAATGATTAACCAGGAGGCTAAAGCAATGTGCTGCGGTGAAGTCCTAAAGGGGAAAAGGTTGACCAGAAAGCAGGGAAAGCATTAAACAAAAGCGGCAACATTTTTTAAAAAGTGGCAAATGATTAACCAGAATCCCAAAAGAATGCTCAGAGACCAAGTCCCAAAGGGGAAATGGTTAACCAGAAGCTGGGGGAAATGGTTAACCAAAAGTTGCAAAAATGATTAAAAGGGGTGAAATGATTAACCAGGAGGCTGAAGCAATGTGCCGCGGTGAAGTCCTAAAGGGGAAAAGGTTGACCACAAAGCAGGGAAAGCATTAAACAAAAGCGGCAACATTTTTAAAAAAGTGGCAAATGATTAACCAGAATCCCAAAAGAATGCTCAGAGACTAAGTCCCAAAGGGGAAATGGTTAACCAGAAGCTGGGGGAAATGGTTAACCAAAAGTTGCAAAAATGATTAAAAGGGGTGAAATGATTAACCAGGAGGCTAAAGCAATGTGCCGCGGTGAAGTCTGAAAGAGGGAAAGGTTGACCAGAAAGCATTAAACAAAAGTGGCAACATTTTTAAAAAATTGGCAAATGATTAACCAGAATCCCAAAAGAATGCTCAGAGACTAAGTCCCAAAGGGGAAATGGTTAACCAGAAGCTGGGGGAAATGGTTAACCAAAAGTTGCAAAAATGATTAAAAGGGGTGAAATGATTAACCAGGAGGCTGAAGCAATGTGCCGCGGTGAAGTCTGAAAGAGGGAAAGGTTGACCAGAAAGCATTAAACAAAAGTGGCAACATTTTTAAAAAAGTGGCAAATGATTAACCAGAATCCCAAAAGAATGCTCAGAGACCAAGTCCCAAAGGGGAAATGGTTAACCAGAAGCTGGGGGAAATGGTTAACCAAAAGTTGCAAAAATGATTAAAAGGGGTGAAATGATTAACCAGGAGGCTGAAGCAATGTGCCGCGGTGAAGTCTGAAAGAGGGAAAGGTTGACCAGAAAGCATTAAACAAAAGTGGCAACATTTTTTAAAAATTGGCAAATGATTAACCAGAATCCCAAAAGAATGCTCAGAGACCAAGTCCCAAAGGGGAAATGGTTAACCAGAAGCTGGGGGAAATGGTTAACCAAAAGTTGCAAAAATGATTAAAAGGGGTGAAATGATTAACCAGGAGGCTGAAGCAATGTGCCGCGGTGAAGTCTGAAAGAGGGAAAGGTTGACCAGAAAGCATTAAACAAAAGTGGCAACATTTTTTAAAAATTGGCAAATGGTTAACCAGAATCCCAAAAGAATGCTCACAGACTAAGTCCCAAAGGGGAAATGGTTAACCAGAAGCTGGGTGAAATGGTTAACCAAAAGTTACAAAAATGATTAAAAGGGGTGAAATGATCAACCAGAAGTCGAAAACAATGTGCGGCGATGAAGTCCTAAGGTGGAAAAGTTACCCAGAAGGCAGGGAAATGATCAAACGAAAGCAGCCAAAAAATTATTAAAAGAGGGGAACTGATGAACCAAAAGATGAGAAACGGCCCGCAGAGACTAAGTCCAAAACGGGAACTGGTGAACCGGAAATGATTAACCAAAAACTAAGTCCGAAGAGGGAACTGGTAAACCAGAACTGAGTAACCAGATTTTTAAAATTAATTATAAATGGGGAAACGATTGAGCAAAAGGCGGAAATTAAGTCACAGGGACCAGGTCCGAAAGGGCAAGAGGTTACCCCGTAGGGGGCATTCGTCAACTCAATCTGAAAATTTTGGAGGCAAATCTGACCAAAATGCGGAAATCGGACCACACCGCGAGGGGCGCCATTCGACGGGGCAGGGGTAGACGCGTCGAACGGTGCCTGAAGGTCCCGGCTGCGACACGTGAGTCCGGAGATATGGCCAGTCAAAGTCTGATGGGAGGTACCGAAGCCGAAAAATCGAAACGCGTTTGCGGCGATTCGGTGTCAGAAAGTCGGTCACGAATTCAAATTCGTCCCGCTGATTCGCCAATTGCCAGCCGGTTCCGGGGGGATTGGCGGGGTACCTGCAGGATAGTAAGAGGTGGCATGTCGAGACTTAGCCTGTTTACCAGACTTGTGTCCAGCGCCTCCAGGTCTGCAGAGACCGACCCGGGCTGCCGCCCAACCGACTTTTAAGCCTTTTGGGAGTGGGAATTTTTCCCATTTTTCCCCATTTTTCGGGTTTTTTGGTCGGGCTTGAAAACGGCGGCCCCGAGGCCTCCCGGGGCTGGCGGGCTTCGGCTCCCTTGCGAGAGGGTCCGAATTCCACCCGTTTAAGCCCAGAAAGGAGTTCGGAAGTCAGTCGGTCGAGGGAACCCCTTCGGAAGTCCGACGGGGATGGATTCGGCCGGCGTTTCGGATCTCCGGTCAGAGGATTCCCCCCCTGGGCGGGGGGGTGCGAGTAGCTGCCGGCAAACGGTCCCTTGCACTTGTGGCACAAAAAGTCCGAGCACAGGTTAATGAGTTGGCCGCGGAAGCCCCTATGCCGAAATGAGAAAGCCCCCGTTGCGGGGATTTAGTGACGCATCTGCGGCCGGAGGTGGGAGGCCGTCCTGCCGAATTGACACTTGTCATTCGGGCACCTAGGGATTGGTCGGGTACCCGGAGATTTTCGAGAACACGATTTTCAGAGCTTTCTCTGACAGCCCAGGTGCACTTTAAGAGTGCCTGAAAAAGTGACACTTGGCAAAAGGCTCTCAATTTCAAAGCGGAGACCTTTACAAGAGCACTCGGAAGTCACCTGTCAGCATTTAAAGCTACATCAGGCGGCAATTTTCGAACTCTTTGTCAGTCTGAAATCGTGTTGAGCCTCGACAGCGTCGGGCTCAGGCAGGAGGAGCTTGCCAGCAGAGAGAGGCTCACCATGGATTGCTGGTGGATGCTTTTCGAAAACATATACACATTATATTATATTATAATAATATAAAGAAAAAAAAGAGTTTCTCAAAATCTCTGTGACACTTTGCAGATTTTTTTGAAAGCCAATAAAGAGAACTCTTTAACTTGAAAGTCACCTGTGCCGGCATAGCGATGACTTTTAAAACAGGTTGACACTTTCGAGCCGCGGCGGCTCTGAATCACCCCAGACACCAAGTGTGTTTGTGGGCAAGGCACCGCGGCCGGTGGGCTGCTTTTATAATAACGGGCACGCAGACTTTTTGAGAGGAATCGGTACTCTCTTCCGATCGATTTGGCGACTCGCGTCCGACATGGGAGGGCCCGAGCGGTCCAGCCAAGGCTGGTGTTCAGGCTCGTCAGGTTCCTCTCTCTGTCCCAAGTGGCAGACGGACAGTTTTAAAAGTCAGTGGGTTTTGTCGGCACGACTCTCCTGTTCACACCGCTGGCGTATTGCTCTCTTGTGAGGCCGAGAAGTCCACCTGTGTTGTCTAACAGAGGTCCGATTCAAGCTCCAGAGCCCGGGTGTCTGCCGTCTCGAGTGGAGCGGGAATGTGCACAGCAAGTCCCGTTCTGGTAGCTGAACACGAGATTTCTCTAGCAACTGAGCACCAAAACACGTCACCCTTTTAGAGCTGGAGGGCTGAGTGTGTGCATGTATCTTGAACGCTATGGTTTGCAAACTCCAGTCGGACCTGGCACACCAACCTCTCCCCTGTCACGGGCAGGGGGGGGAAGGCCATGTGTGCCCAGCAGACACGACGAAGGCGGCTAGAAAGGGTCACTGTAGCTTAACCACCCAAGCGTGTCCGTGACCTTAACGGTCTGTGCCTGGCAAAAGGTGGGCTCCTTTCGACTTT
>NW_027139871.1:45000-55000 GCF_035084215.1 Heptranchias perlo | reverse complement strand
TCTGAGGAAGGCCGAGGCCGATTTCCTCCGGGTATGGCTCGTTGCGTGCGGCAGGGGGAGGCGCAGCGTACGGTACCGAGCACTCGGAGGTGCGGTGCTGCCCGCCGGAGTGACAGCGAAAGGCTGCGCACCGCTTTCCGCCTGGTAACTCGGCGTCCGTGAGACCGACCGACTCCGCTTTAGCGCCGGAGCTAGAGTGGGGCAAGGGGCACGTTTGGGTACCGGAACGATCACGTTCGCATACCGGGAAGTCGAGTGCCGGGCCGCTGAAAGCGAGCAGGGTGCCACCGCTCGGGGCCCCGGTTTGTCCGTCCCACCCGGAGGCCCATATCTCCGGAAGGCACAGGCCGATTTCCACCGGGTATGGCTCGTTGTGTGCGGCCGGACCAGGCGCAGCGGACGGTACCGAGCACTCGGAGGTCGGGCGCTGCCCGCCGGAGGTACAGCGAAAGGCTGCAAACCACTTTCCGCCTGGTAACTCGGCGTCTGTGAGACCGACCGACTCCGCTTTACCGCCGGAGCTAGAGTGGGGCAAGGGGCACCGTTGGGTACTGGAACGATCACGTTCGCACACCGGGAAGTCGAGTGCCGGGTCTCGAAACGGAGCCGGGTCGGCCCAATTTAAAACGGAGAATAGAGTGCTGCCCTCTGCGGGTGAAAACCTGGAAGTACGTTGGTTAATGATTTCCAGTTCACCCCGCTTGGTCAGGCCCACTCGGAGGCGGATAACTCCGGAACGCCGAGGCCGATTTCCTCCGGGTATGGCTCGTTGCGTGCGGCAGGAGGAGGCGCAGCGTACGGTACCGAGCACTCGGAGGTGCGGTGCTGCCCGCCGGAGTGACAGCGAAAGGCTGCGCACCGCTTTCCGCCTGGTAACTCGGCGTCTGTGAGACCGACCGACTCCGCTTTACCGCCGGAGCTAGAGTGGGGCAAGGGGCACCGTTGGGTACCGGAACGATCACGTTCGCACACCGTGAAGTCGAGTGCCGGGCCGCTGAAAGCGAGCAGGGTGCCACCGCTCGGGGCCCCGGTTTGTCCGTCCCACCCGGAGGCCCATATCTCCGGAAGGCACAGGCCGATTTCCTCCGGGTATGGCTCGTTGTATGCGGCCGGACCAGGCGCAGCGGACGGTACCGAGCACTCGGAGGTCCGGCGCTGCCCGCCGGAGGTACAGCGAAAGGCTGCAAACCACTTTCCGCCGCCTCCCTCCGCGGGCGTGAGACCGACGGTCATCGGGTTTGGTTCCGCGGCTCGAGCAGGACGAGGGGCAGCGAACGGTACCGGAACGAACCCGGTCGCACACCGGGAAGTCGAGTGCCGGGTCTCGAAACGGAGCCGGGTCGGCCCAGTTTAAAACGGAGAAGAGAGTGCTGCCCTCTGCGGGTGAAAACCTGGAAGTACGTTGGTTAATGATTTCCAGTTCACCCCGCTTGGTCAGGCCCACTCGGAGGCGGATAACTCCGGAACGCCGAGGCCGATTTCCTCCGGGTATGGCTCGTTGCGTGCGGCAGGAGGAGGCGCAGCGTACGGTACCGAGCACTCGGAGGTGCGGTGCTGCCCGCCGGAGTGACAGCGAAAGGCTGCGCACCGCTTTCCGCCTGCTAACTCGGCGTCCGTGAGACCGACCGACTCCGCTTTAGCACCGGAGCTAGAGTGGGGCAAGGGGCACCGAAGGGTACCGGAACGATCACGTTCGCATACCGGGAAGTCGAGTGCCGGGCCGCTGAAAGCGAGCAGGGTGCCACCGACTCGTCGGGCCAACTCGGAGGCTGATATCTCAGGAAGGCCGAGGCCGATTTCCTCCGGGTATGGCTTGTTGCGTGCGGCAGGAGGAGGCGCAGCGTACGGTACCGAGCACTCGGAGGTGCGATGCTGCCCGCCGGAGTGACAGCGAAAGGCTGCGCACCGCTTTCCGCCTGGTAACTCGGCGTCCGTGAGACCGACCGACTCCGCTTTAGCGCCGGAGCTAGAGTGGGGCAAGGGGCACGTTTGGGTACCGGAACGATCACGTTCGCATACCGGGAAGTCGAGTGCCGGGCCGCTGAAAGCGAGCAGGGTGCCACCGACTCGTCGGGCCCACTCGGAGGCTGATATCTCAGGAAGGCCGAGGCCGATTTCCTCCGGGTATGGCTCGTTGCGTGCGGCAGGAGGCGGCGCAGCGTACGGTACCGAGCACTGGGAGGTGCGATGCTGCCCGCCGGAGTGACAGCGAAAGGCTGCGCACCGCTTTCCGCCTGCTAACTCGGCGTCCGTGAGACCGACCGACTTCGCTTTACCGCCGGAGCTAGAGTGGGGCAAGAGGCACGGTTGGGTACCGGAACGATCACGTTCGCACACCGGGAAGTCGAGTGCCGGGTCTCGAAACGGAGCCGGGTCGGCCCAATTTAAAACGGAGAATAGAGTGCTGCCCTCTGCGGGTGAAAACCTGGAAGTACGTTGGTTAATGATTTCCAGTTCACCCCGCTTGGTCAGGCCCACTCGGAGGCGGATAACTCCGGAACGCCGAGGCCGATTTCCTCCGGGTATGGCTCGTTGCGTGCGGCAGGAGGCGGCGCAGCGTACGGTACCGAGCACTCGGAGATGCGGTGCAGCCCGCCGGAGTGACAGCGAAAGGCTGCGCACCGCTTTCCGCCTGCTAACTCGGCGTCCGTGAGACCGACCGACTTCGCTTTACCGCCGGAGCTAGAGTGGGGCAAGGGGCACGGTTGAGTACCGGAAGGATGACGTTCGCACACCGGGAAGTCGAGTGCCGGGCCGCTGAAAGCGAGCAGGGTGCCACCGCTCGGGGCCCCGGTTTGTCCGTCCCACCCGGAGGCCCATATCTCCGGAAGGCACAGGCCGATTTCCACCGGGTATGGCTCGTTGTGTGCGGCCGGACCAGGCGCAGCGGACGGTACCGAGCACTCGGAGGTCGGGCGCTGCCCGCCGGAGGTACAGCGAATGGCTGCAAACCACTTTCCGCCGCCTCCCTCCGCGGGCGTGAGACCGACGGTCGTCGGGTTTGTTTCCGCGGCTAGAGCAGGACGAGGGGCAGCGAACGGTACCGGAAGGAACCCGGTCGCACACCGGGAAGTCGACTAGCGGGCCGCCGAAAGCGAGCACGGGGCCCCGGTTTGTCCGTCCCACCCGGAGGCCCATATCTCTGGAAGGCACAGGCCGATTTCCACCGGGTATGGCTCGTTGTGTGCGGCAGGACCAGGCGCAGCGGACGGTACCGAGCACTCGGAGGTCGGGCGCTGCCCGCCGGAGGTACAGCGAAAGGCTGCAAACCACTTTCCGCCACCTCCCTCCGCGGGCGTGAGACCGACGGTCGTCGGGTTTGTTTCCGCGGCTAGAGCAGGACGAGGGGCAGCGAACGGTACCGGAACGAACCCGGTCGCACACCGGGAAGTCGACCAGCGGGCCGCCGAAAGCGTGCTCGGGTCCCCGGTTTGTCTGTCCCACCCGGAGGCTGATATCTGAGGAAGTCCGAGGCCGATCTCCTCCGGCTAACTCGGCGGGCAATGTGTCCCCCCCACCATCTTCGGCTGATTACCGTGGCTGGACCGGATCAAGGAGCAACGGAACCGTGCCAGAACGACGTCGGTCGGACGGCGTGAACTGATAGTGCCGAGGCCGGAAACCGAGCCGGAAATGTGCACCGATTTATTGGTCCCACTCGCAGGCCCATATCTCCGGAAGGCCGAGGCCGATTTCCTCCGGGTATGGTTCGCTGCGTGCAGCCGGAAGGGGAGCAGCGGACGGCACTGAGCAGCCGGAGGTGCGGCGCTGCCCGCCGGAGCTGCAAGCGAAAGGCTGCGCACCGCTTTCCGCTGGTTAACTCGGCAGGCCGTCAGGCCGACCGACTCCGCTTCAGCACGGGAGCTAGAGTCGGGCAAGGGGCACCGAAGGGTACCGGAAGGATCACGTTCGGACACCGGGAAGTCGAGTGCCGGGCCGCCGAAAGCGAGCTCGGGGCCCCGGTTTGTCCGTCCCACCCGGAGGCCCATATCTCGAGAAGGCACAGGCCGATTTCCTCCGGGTTTGGCTCGCTGCGTGCGGCCGGACGAGGCGCAGCGAACGGTACCGAGCACTCGGAGGTGCGGCGCTGCCCGCCGGAGGTACAGCGAAAGGCTGCAAACCGCTTTCCGCCTCCTCTCCCCTCGGGCGTGAGACCGACGGTCGTCTGGTTTGCTTCCGCGGCAAGAGCAGGACGAGGGGCACCGAGCGGTACCAGAACGAACCCGGTCGCACACCGGGATGTGGAGTGCCCGGCCCAAACCCGCTACCCCCCCCCCCCCCCCCACCCGAAAGCGAGCCCCGGTTTGTGGATTAAAAGTGAAGCGGCAAAGATTTGTAAAACAGCGTGAAATGATGAACCAGAAGCCCAAAGTAATGGTGGGAATAAAAGTTCCGAAATGTGAAATGGTGAACCAGAAGTTGTGTGAACTGTTTAACCCAAAGTGGCAAAAATGGATTAAAAGGGGTGAAATGATCGACCGCAAAGCAGGGCAAGCATTAAACAAAAGCAGCAGCATTTTTTAAAAAGGGACAAATGGTTTACCAGAATCCCAAAAGAATGCTCAGAGACTTAAGTCCCAAAGGGGCAAATGGTTAACCAGAAGCTGGGTGAACTGCTTAACCCAAAGTGGGAAAAAGGATAAAAAAGGGGTGAACTGATCAACCAGAAGTCGACAACAATGTGCGGCGATTAAGTCTGAAAGAGGGAAAGGTTGACCGGAATGCAGGGAAATGATTAAACAAAAGCAGAAAAATTCAGTAAAAAGGGGCAAGTGGTGAACCAGAAGTTGGGTGAACTGCTTAACCAAAAGTGGGAAAGAGGATTAAAAGGGGTGAAATGATGAACCAGAAGGCGAAAGCAATGTGCCGCGTCGAAGTCCTAAAGGGGAAAAGGTTGACCAGAAAGCAGGGAAATGATTAAACAAAAGCAGAAAAATTCAGTAAAAAGGGGCAAGTGGTGAACCAGAAGTTGGGTGAACTGCTTAACCAAAAGTGGGAAAGAGGATTAAAAGGGGAGAAATGTTGAACCAGATGTCGAAAACAATGCGCGGCGATGAAGTCTGAAAGAGGAAAAGGTTGACCGCAAAGCAGGGAAAGCATTAAACAAAAGCAGCAGCATTTTAAAAAAAGGGACAAATGGTTTACCAGAATCCCAAAAGAATGCTCAGAGACTTAAGTACCAAAGGGCAAATGGTTAACCAGAAGCTGGGTGAACTGTTTAACCAAAAGTGGGAAAAAGGATTAAAAGGGGTGAAATGATTAACCAGAAGGCGAAAGCAATGTGCCGCGTCGAAGTCCTAAAGGGGAAAAGGTTGACCATAAAGCAGGGAAATGATTAAACAAAAGCAGAAAAATTCAGTAAAAAGGGGCAAATGGTTAACCAGAAGTTGGGTGAACTGCTTAACCAAAAGTGGGAAAGAGGATTAAAAGGGGAGAAATGTTGAACCAGATGTCGAAAACAATGCGCGGCGATGAAGTCTGAAAGAGGAAAAGGTTGACCGCAAAGCAGGGAAAGGATTAAACAAAAGCAGCAATATCTTTTAAAAAGGGACAAATGGTGAACCAGAATCACAAAAGAATGCTCAGAGACTTAAGTCCCAAAGGGGCAAATGGTTAACCAGAAGCTGGGTGAACTGTTTAACCAAAAGTGGGAAAAAGGATTAAAATGTTGTGAAATGATTAACCAGAAGGCGAAAGCAAAGTGCGGCGGCGAAGTCCAAAAGGGGAAAAGTTTGACAAGAAAGCAGGGAAATGATTAAACCAAAGCGGAAAAATTCAGTAAAAAGGGGCAAATGGTTAACCAGAAGCAGGGTGAACTGCTTAACCAAAAGCGGGAAAGAGGATTAAAAGGGGAGAAATGTTGAACCAGATGTCGAAAACAATGCGCGGCGATGAAGTCTGAAAGAGGAAAAGGTTGACCGCAAAGCAGGGAAAGGATTAAACAGAAGCAGCAATATCTTTTAAAAAGGGACAAATGGTGAACCAGAATCCCAAAAGAATGCTCAGAGACTTAAGTCCCAAAGGGGCAAATGGTTAACCAGAAGCTGGGTGAACTGTTTAACCAAAAGTGGGAAAAAGGATTAAAATGTTGTGAAATGATTAACCAGAAGGCGAAAGCAAAGTGCGGCGGCGAAGTCCTAAAGGGGAAAAGGTTGACCAGAAAGCAGGGAAATGATTAAACAAAAGCAGAAAAATTCAGTAAAAAGGGGCAAATGGTTAACCAGAAGTTGGGTGAACTGCTTAACCAAAAGTGGGAAAGAGGATTAAAAGGGGAGAAATGTTGAACCAGATGTCGAAAACAATGCGCGGCGATGAAGTCTGAAAGAGGAAAAGGTTGACCGCAAAGCAGGGAAAGGATTAAACAGAAGCAGCAATATCTTTTAAAAAGGGACAAATGGTGAACCAGAATCACAAAAGAATGCTCAGAGACTTAAGTCCCAAAGGGGCAAATGGTTAACCAGAAGCTGGGTGAACTGTTTAACCAAAAGTGGGAAAAAGGATTAAAAGGGGAGAAATGTTTAACCAGAAGGTGAAAGCAAAGTGCGGCGGCGAAGTCCAAAAGGGGAAAAGTTTGACAAGAAAGCAGGGAAATGATTAAACCAAAGCGGAAAAATTCAGTAAAAAAGGGGCAAATGGTTAAACAGAAGCAGGGTGAACTGCTTAACCCAAAGTGGGAAAAAGGATTAAAAGGGGAGAAATGTTTAACCAGATGTCGTAAACAAGGTGCGGCGATGAAGTCGGAAAGAGGGAAAGGTGGACCGCAAAGCAGGGAAAGCATTAAACAAAAGCAGCAACATTTTTAAAAAAGGGACAAATGGTGAACCAGAATCCCAAAATAATGCTCAGAGACTTAAGTCCCAAAGGGGCAAATGGTTAACCAGTAGCTGGGTGAACTGTCTAACCCAAAGTGGGAAAAAGGATTAAAAGGGGTGAAATGATTAACCAGAAGGCGAAAGCAAAGTGCGGCGGCGAAGTCGTAAGGGGAAAAGGTTGACCAGAAAGCAGGGAAAGCATTAAACAAAAGCGGCAACATTTTTTAAAAAGTGGCAAATGGTTAACCAGAATCCCAAAAGAATGCTCAGAGACTTAAGTCCCAAAGGGGAAATGGTTAACCAGAAGCTGGGTGAACTGGTGAACCAAAAGTGGGAAAAAGGATTAAAAGGGGAGAAATGTTTAACCAGAAGGCAAAAGCAAAGTGCGGCGGCGAAGTCCAAAAGGGGAAAAGGTTGACAAGAAAGCAGGGAAATGATTAAACCAAAGCGGAAAAATTCAGTATAATGGGGCAAATGGTTAACCAGAAGCTGGGTGAAATGGTTAACCGAAAGTGGCAAAAAAAGATTTAAAGGGGAAAAATGATTAACCAGAAGTCGACAACAATGCGCGGCGATGAAGTCTGAAAGGGGAAAAGGTTGACCACATAGCAGGGAAACGATTAAACAAAAGCGGCAACATTTTTTAAAAAGTGGCAAATGATTAACCAGAATCCCAAAAGAATGCTCAGAGACTAAGTCCCAAAGGGGAAATGGTTAACCAGAAGCTGGGGGAAATGGTTAACCAAAAGTTGCAAAAATGATTAAAAGGGGTGAAATGATTAACCAGGAGGCTAAAGCAATGTGCCGCGGTGAAGTCTGAAAGAGGGAAAGGTTGACCAGAAAGCATTAAACAAAAGCGGCAACATTTTTTAAAAATTGGCAAATGATTAACCAGAATCCCAAAAGAATGCTCAGAGACTAAGTCCCAAAGGGGAAATGGTTAACCAGAAGCTGGGGGAAATGGTTAACCAAAAGTTGCAAAAATGATTAAAAGGGGTGAAATGATTAACCAGGAGGCTGAAGCAATGTGCCGCGGGGAAGTCTGAAAGAGGCAAAGGTTGACCAGAAAGCATTAAACAAAAGTGGCAACATTTTTTAAAAATTGGCAAATGATTAACCAGAATCCCAAAAGAATGCTCAGAGACTAAGTCCCAAAGGGGAAATGGTTAACCAGAAGCTGGGGGAAATGGTTAACCAAAAGTTGCAAAAATGATTAAAAGGGGTGAAATGATTAACCAGGAGGCTAAAGCAATGTGCCGCGGTGAAGTCTGAAAGAGGGAAAGGTTGACCAGAAAGCATTAAACAAAAGTGGCAACATTTTTTAAAAATTGGCAAATGATTAACCAGAATCCCAAAAGAATGCTCAGAGACTAAGTCCCAAAGGGGAAATGGTTAACCAGAAGCTGGGGGAAATGGTTAACCAAAAGTTGCAAAAATGATTAAAAGGGGTGAAATGATTAACCAGGAGGCTGGAGCAATGTGCCGCGGTGAAGTCTGAAAGAGGGAAAGGTTGACCAGAAAGCATTAAACAAAAGTGGCAACATTTTTTAAAAATTGGCAAATGATTAACCAGAATCCCAAAAGAATGCTCAGAGACTAAGTCCCAAAGGGGAAATGGTTAACCAGAAGCTGGGGGAAATGGTTAACCAAAAGTTGCAAAAATGATTAAAAGGGGTGAAATGATTAACCAGGAGGCTGAAGCAATGTGCCGCGGTGAAGTCTGAAAGAGGGAAAGGTTGACCAGAAAGCATTAAACAAAAGTGGCAACATTTTTAAAAAATTGGCAAATGATTAACCAGAATCCCAAAAGAATGCTCAGAGACCAAGTCCCAAAGGGGAAATGGTTAACCAGAAGCTGGGGGAAATGGTTAACCAAAAGTTGCAAAAATGATTAAAAGGGGTGAAATGATTAACCAGGAGGCTAAAGCAATGTGCCGCGGTGAAGTCTGAAAGAGGGAAAGGTTGACCAGAAAGCATTAAACAAAAGCGGCAACATTTTTTAAAAATTGGCAAATGATTAACCAGAATCCCAAAAGAATGCTCAGAGACTAAGTCCCAAAGGGGAAATGGTTAACCAGAAGCTGGGGGAAATGGTTAACCAAAAGTTGCAAAAATGATTAAAAGGGGTGAAATGATTAACCAGGAGGCTGAAGCAATGTGCCGCGGTGAAGTCTGAAAGAGGGAAAGGTTGACCAGAAAGCATTAAACAAAAGTGGCAACATTTTTTAAAAATTGGCAAATGATTAACCAGAATCCCAAAAGAATGCTCAGAGACTAAGTCCCAAAGGGGAAATGGTTAACCAGAAGCTGGGGGAAATGGTTAACCAAAAGTTGCAAAAATGATTAAAAGGGGTGAAATGATTAACCAGGAGGCTAAAGCAATGTGCCGCGGTGAAGTCTGAAAGAGGGAAAGGTTGACCAGAAAGCATTAAACAAAAGTGGCAACATTTTTAAAAAATTGGCAAATGATTAACCAGAATCCCAAAAGAATGCTCAGAGACTAAGTCCCAAAGGGGAAATGGTTAACCAGAAGCTGGGGGAAATGGTTAACCAAAAGTTGCAAAAATGATTAAAAGGGGTGAAATGATTAACCAGGAGGCTGGAGCAATGTGCCGCGGTGAAGTCTGAAAGAGGGAAAGGTTGACCAGAAAGCATTAAACAAAAGTGGCAACATTTTTTAAAAATTGGCAAATGATTAACCAGAATCCCAAAAGAATGCTCAGAGACTAAGTCCCAAAGGGGAAATGGTTAACCAGAAGCTGGGGGAAATGGTTAACCAAAAGTTGCAAAAATGATTAAAAGGGGTGAAATGATTAACCAGGAGGCTGAAGCAATGTGCCGCGGTGAAGTCTGAAAGAGGGAAAGGTTGACCAGAAAGCATTAAACAAAAGTGGCAACATTTTTTAAAAATTGGCAAATGATTAACCAGAATCCCAAAAGAATGCTCAGAGACTAAGTCCCAAAGGGGAAATGGTTAACCAGAAGCTGGGTGAAATGGTTAACCAAAAGTTGCAAAAATGATTAAAAGGGGTGAAATGATCAACCAGAAGTCGAAAATAATGTGCGGCGATGAAGTCCTAAGGGGCAAAAGTCACCCAGAAGGCAGGGAAATGATCAAACGAAAGCAGCCAAAAAATTATTAAAAGAGGGGAACTGATGAACCAAAAGATGAGAAACGGCCCGCAGAG
>NW_027139871.1:17500-27500 GCF_035084215.1 Heptranchias perlo | reverse complement strand
AGGCGGATAACTCCGGAACGCCGAGGCCGATTTCCTCCGGGTATGGCTCGTTGCGTGCGGCAGGAGGAGGCGCAGCGTACGGTACCGAGCACTCGGAGGTGCGGTGCTGCCCGCCGGAGTGACAGCGAAAGGCTGCGCACCGCTTTCCGCCTGGTAACTCGGCGTCTGTGAGACCGACCGACTCCGCTTTACCGCCGGAGCTAGAGTGGGGCAAGGGGCACCGTTGGGTACCGGAACGATCACGTTCGCACACCGTGAAGTCGAGTGCCGGGCCGCTGAAAGCGAGCAGGGTGCCACCGCTCGGGGCCCCGGTTTGTCCGTCCCACCCGGAGGCCCATATCTCCGGAAGGCACAGGCCGATTTCCTCCGGGTATGGCTCGTTGTATGCGGCCGGACCAGGCGCAGCGGACGGTACCGAGCACTCGGAGGTCCGGCGCTGCCCGCCGGAGGTACAGCGAAAGGCTGCAAACCACTTTCCGCCGCCTCCCTCCGCGGGCGTGAGACCGACGGTCATCGGGTTTGGTTCCGCGGCTCGAGCAGGACGAGGGGCAGCGAACGGTACCGGAACGAACCCGGTCGCACACCGGGAAGTCGAGTGCCGGGTCTCGAAACGGAGCCGGGTCGGCCCAGTTTAAAACGGAGAAGAGAGTGCTGCCCTCTGCGGGTGAAAACCTGGAAGTACGTTGGTTAATGATTTCCAGTTCACCCCGCTTGGTCAGGCCCACTCGGAGGCGGATAACTCCGGAACGCCGAGGCCGATTTCCTCCGGGTATGGCTCGTTGCGTGCGGCAGGAGGAGGCGCAGCGTACGGTACCGAGCACTCGGAGGTGCGGTGCTGCCCGCCGGAGTGACAGCGAAAGGCTGCGCACCGCTTTCCGCCTGCTAACTCGGCGTCCGTGAGACCGACCGACTCCGCTTTAGCACCGGAGCTAGAGTGGGGCAAGGGGCACCGAAGGGTACCGGAACGATCACGTTCGCATACCGGGAAGTCGAGTGCCGGGCCGCTGAAAGCGAGCAGGGTGCCACCGACTCGTCGGGCCAACTCGGAGGCTGATATCTCAGGAAGGCCGAGGCCGATTTCCTCCGGGTATGGCTTGTTGCGTGCGGCAGGAGGAGGCGCAGCGTACGGTACCGAGCACTCGGAGGTGCGATGCTGCCCGCCGGAGTGACAGCGAAAGGCTGCGCACCGCTTTCCGCCTGGTAACTCGGCGTCCGTGAGACCGACCGACTCCGCTTTAGCGCCGGAGCTAGAGTGGGGCAAGGGGCACGTTTGGGTACCGGAACGATCACGTTCGCATACCGGGAAGTCGAGTGCCGGGCCGCTGAAAGCGAGCAGGGTGCCACCGACTCGTCGGGCCCACTCGGAGGCTGATATCTCAGGAAGGCCGAGGCCGATTTCCTCCGGGTATGGCTCGTTGCGTGCGGCAGGAGGCGGCGCAGCGTACGGTACCGAGCACTGGGAGGTGCGATGCTGCCCGCCGGAGTGACAGCGAAAGGCTGCGCACCGCTTTCCGCCTGCTAACTCGGCGTCCGTGAGACCGACCGACTTCGCTTTACCGCCGGAGCTAGAGTGGGGCAAGAGGCACGGTTGGGTACCGGAACGATCACGTTCGCACACCGGGAAGTCGAGTGCCGGGTCTCGAAACGGAGCCGGGTCGGCCCAATTTAAAACGGAGAATAGAGTGCTGCCCTCTGCGGGTGAAAACCTGGAAGTACGTTGGTTAATGATTTCCAGTTCACCCCGCTTGGTCAGGCCCACTCGGAGGCGGATAACTCCGGAACGCCGAGGCCGATTTCCTCCGGGTATGGCTCGTTGCGTGCGGCAGGAGGCGGCGCAGCGTACGGTACCGAGCACTCGGAGATGCGGTGCAGCCCGCCGGAGTGACAGCGAAAGGCTGCGCACCGCTTTCCGCCTGCTAACTCGGCGTCCGTGAGACCGACCGACTTCGCTTTACCGCCGGAGCTAGAGTGGGGCAAGGGGCACGGTTGAGTACCGGAAGGATGACGTTCGCACACCGGGAAGTCGAGTGCCGGGCCGCTGAAAGCGAGCAGGGTGCCACCGCTCGGGGCCCCGGTTTGTCCGTCCCACCCGGAGGCCCATATCTCCGGAAGGCACAGGCCGATTTCCACCGGGTATGGCTCGTTGTGTGCGGCCGGACCAGGCGCAGCGGACGGTACCGAGCACTCGGAGGTCGGGCGCTGCCCGCCGGAGGTACAGCGAATGGCTGCAAACCACTTTCCGCCGCCTCCCTCCGCGGGCGTGAGACCGACGGTCGTCGGGTTTGTTTCCGCGGCTAGAGCAGGACGAGGGGCAGCGAACGGTACCGGAAGGAACCCGGTCGCACACCGGGAAGTCGACTAGCGGGCCGCCGAAAGCGAGCACGGGGCCCCGGTTTGTCCGTCCCACCCGGAGGCCCATATCTCTGGAAGGCACAGGCCGATTTCCACCGGGTATGGCTCGTTGTGTGCGGCAGGACCAGGCGCAGCGGACGGTACCGAGCACTCGGAGGTCGGGCGCTGCCCGCCGGAGGTACAGCGAAAGGCTGCAAACCACTTTCCGCCACCTCCCTCCGCGGGCGTGAGACCGACGGTCGTCGGGTTTGTTTCCGCGGCTAGAGCAGGACGAGGGGCAGCGAACGGTACCGGAACGAACCCGGTCGCACACCGGGAAGTCGACCAGCGGGCCGCCGAAAGCGTGCTCGGGTCCCCGGTTTGTCTGTCCCACCCGGAGGCTGATATCTGAGGAAGTCCGAGGCCGATCTCCTCCGGCTAACTCGGCGGGCAATGTGTCCCCCCCACCATCTTCGGCTGATTACCGTGGCTGGACCGGATCAAGGAGCAACGGAACCGTGCCAGAACGACGTCGGTCGGACGGCGTGAACTGATAGTGCCGAGGCCGGAAACCGAGCCGGAAATGTGCACCGATTTATTGGTCCCACTCGCAGGCCCATATCTCCGGAAGGCCGAGGCCGATTTCCTCCGGGTATGGTTCGCTGCGTGCAGCCGGAAGGGGAGCAGCGGACGGCACTGAGCAGCCGGAGGTGCGGCGCTGCCCGCCGGAGCTGCAAGCGAAAGGCTGCGCACCGCTTTCCGCTGGTTAACTCGGCAGGCCGTCAGGCCGACCGACTCCGCTTCAGCACGGGAGCTAGAGTCGGGCAAGGGGCACCGAAGGGTACCGGAAGGATCACGTTCGGACACCGGGAAGTCGAGTGCCGGGCCGCCGAAAGCGAGCTCGGGGCCCCGGTTTGTCCGTCCCACCCGGAGGCCCATATCTCGAGAAGGCACAGGCCGATTTCCTCCGGGTTTGGCTCGCTGCGTGCGGCCGGACGAGGCGCAGCGAACGGTACCGAGCACTCGGAGGTGCGGCGCTGCCCGCCGGAGGTACAGCGAAAGGCTGCAAACCGCTTTCCGCCTCCTCTCCCCTCGGGCGTGAGACCGACGGTCGTCTGGTTTGCTTCCGCGGCAAGAGCAGGACGAGGGGCACCGAGCGGTACCAGAACGAACCCGGTCGCACACCGGGATGTGGAGTGCCCGGCCCAAACCCGCTACCCCCCCCCCCCCCCCCCACCCGAAAGCGAGCCCCGGTTTGTGGATTAAAAGTGAAGCGGCAAAGATTTGTAAAACAGCGTGAAATGATGAACCAGAAGCCCAAAGTAATGGTGGGAATAAAAGTTCCGAAATGTGAAATGGTGAACCAGAAGTTGTGTGAACTGTTTAACCCAAAGTGGCAAAAATGGATTAAAAGGGGTGAAATGATCGACCGCAAAGCAGGGCAAGCATTAAACAAAAGCAGCAGCATTTTTTAAAAAGGGACAAATGGTTTACCAGAATCCCAAAAGAATGCTCAGAGACTTAAGTCCCAAAGGGGCAAATGGTTAACCAGAAGCTGGGTGAACTGCTTAACCCAAAGTGGGAAAAAGGATAAAAAAGGGGTGAACTGATCAACCAGAAGTCGACAACAATGTGCGGCGATTAAGTCTGAAAGAGGGAAAGGTTGACCGGAATGCAGGGAAATGATTAAACAAAAGCAGAAAAATTCAGTAAAAAGGGGCAAGTGGTGAACCAGAAGTTGGGTGAACTGCTTAACCAAAAGTGGGAAAGAGGATTAAAAGGGGTGAAATGATGAACCAGAAGGCGAAAGCAATGTGCCGCGTCGAAGTCCTAAAGGGGAAAAGGTTGACCAGAAAGCAGGGAAATGATTAAACAAAAGCAGAAAAATTCAGTAAAAAGGGGCAAGTGGTGAACCAGAAGTTGGGTGAACTGCTTAACCAAAAGTGGGAAAGAGGATTAAAAGGGGAGAAATGTTGAACCAGATGTCGAAAACAATGCGCGGCGATGAAGTCTGAAAGAGGAAAAGGTTGACCGCAAAGCAGGGAAAGCATTAAACAAAAGCAGCAGCATTTTAAAAAAAGGGACAAATGGTTTACCAGAATCCCAAAAGAATGCTCAGAGACTTAAGTACCAAAGGGCAAATGGTTAACCAGAAGCTGGGTGAACTGTTTAACCAAAAGTGGGAAAAAGGATTAAAAGGGGTGAAATGATTAACCAGAAGGCGAAAGCAATGTGCCGCGTCGAAGTCCTAAAGGGGAAAAGGTTGACCATAAAGCAGGGAAATGATTAAACAAAAGCAGAAAAATTCAGTAAAAAGGGGCAAATGGTTAACCAGAAGTTGGGTGAACTGCTTAACCAAAAGTGGGAAAGAGGATTAAAAGGGGAGAAATGTTGAACCAGATGTCGAAAACAATGCGCGGCGATGAAGTCTGAAAGAGGAAAAGGTTGACCGCAAAGCAGGGAAAGGATTAAACAAAAGCAGCAATATCTTTTAAAAAGGGACAAATGGTGAACCAGAATCACAAAAGAATGCTCAGAGACTTAAGTCCCAAAGGGGCAAATGGTTAACCAGAAGCTGGGTGAACTGTTTAACCAAAAGTGGGAAAAAGGATTAAAATGTTGTGAAATGATTAACCAGAAGGCGAAAGCAAAGTGCGGCGGCGAAGTCCAAAAGGGGAAAAGTTTGACAAGAAAGCAGGGAAATGATTAAACCAAAGCGGAAAAATTCAGTAAAAAGGGGCAAATGGTTAACCAGAAGCAGGGTGAACTGCTTAACCAAAAGCGGGAAAGAGGATTAAAAGGGGAGAAATGTTGAACCAGATGTCGAAAACAATGCGCGGCGATGAAGTCTGAAAGAGGAAAAGGTTGACCGCAAAGCAGGGAAAGGATTAAACAGAAGCAGCAATATCTTTTAAAAAGGGACAAATGGTGAACCAGAATCCCAAAAGAATGCTCAGAGACTTAAGTCCCAAAGGGGCAAATGGTTAACCAGAAGCTGGGTGAACTGTTTAACCAAAAGTGGGAAAAAGGATTAAAATGTTGTGAAATGATTAACCAGAAGGCGAAAGCAAAGTGCGGCGGCGAAGTCCTAAAGGGGAAAAGGTTGACCAGAAAGCAGGGAAATGATTAAACAAAAGCAGAAAAATTCAGTAAAAAGGGGCAAATGGTTAACCAGAAGTTGGGTGAACTGCTTAACCAAAAGTGGGAAAGAGGATTAAAAGGGGAGAAATGTTGAACCAGATGTCGAAAACAATGCGCGGCGATGAAGTCTGAAAGAGGAAAAGGTTGACCGCAAAGCAGGGAAAGGATTAAACAGAAGCAGCAATATCTTTTAAAAAGGGACAAATGGTGAACCAGAATCACAAAAGAATGCTCAGAGACTTAAGTCCCAAAGGGGCAAATGGTTAACCAGAAGCTGGGTGAACTGTTTAACCAAAAGTGGGAAAAAGGATTAAAAGGGGAGAAATGTTTAACCAGAAGGTGAAAGCAAAGTGCGGCGGCGAAGTCCAAAAGGGGAAAAGTTTGACAAGAAAGCAGGGAAATGATTAAACCAAAGCGGAAAAATTCAGTAAAAAAGGGGCAAATGGTTAAACAGAAGCAGGGTGAACTGCTTAACCCAAAGTGGGAAAAAGGATTAAAAGGGGAGAAATGTTTAACCAGATGTCGTAAACAAGGTGCGGCGATGAAGTCGGAAAGAGGGAAAGGTGGACCGCAAAGCAGGGAAAGCATTAAACAAAAGCAGCAACATTTTTAAAAAAGGGACAAATGGTGAACCAGAATCCCAAAATAATGCTCAGAGACTTAAGTCCCAAAGGGGCAAATGGTTAACCAGTAGCTGGGTGAACTGTCTAACCCAAAGTGGGAAAAAGGATTAAAAGGGGTGAAATGATTAACCAGAAGGCGAAAGCAAAGTGCGGCGGCGAAGTCGTAAGGGGAAAAGGTTGACCAGAAAGCAGGGAAAGCATTAAACAAAAGCGGCAACATTTTTTAAAAAGTGGCAAATGGTTAACCAGAATCCCAAAAGAATGCTCAGAGACTTAAGTCCCAAAGGGGAAATGGTTAACCAGAAGCTGGGTGAACTGGTGAACCAAAAGTGGGAAAAAGGATTAAAAGGGGAGAAATGTTTAACCAGAAGGCAAAAGCAAAGTGCGGCGGCGAAGTCCAAAAGGGGAAAAGGTTGACAAGAAAGCAGGGAAATGATTAAACCAAAGCGGAAAAATTCAGTATAATGGGGCAAATGGTTAACCAGAAGCTGGGTGAAATGGTTAACCGAAAGTGGCAAAAAAAGATTTAAAGGGGAAAAATGATTAACCAGAAGTCGACAACAATGCGCGGCGATGAAGTCTGAAAGGGGAAAAGGTTGACCACATAGCAGGGAAACGATTAAACAAAAGCGGCAACATTTTTTAAAAAGTGGCAAATGATTAACCAGAATCCCAAAAGAATGCTCAGAGACTAAGTCCCAAAGGGGAAATGGTTAACCAGAAGCTGGGGGAAATGGTTAACCAAAAGTTGCAAAAATGATTAAAAGGGGTGAAATGATTAACCAGGAGGCTAAAGCAATGTGCCGCGGTGAAGTCTGAAAGAGGGAAAGGTTGACCAGAAAGCATTAAACAAAAGCGGCAACATTTTTTAAAAATTGGCAAATGATTAACCAGAATCCCAAAAGAATGCTCAGAGACTAAGTCCCAAAGGGGAAATGGTTAACCAGAAGCTGGGGGAAATGGTTAACCAAAAGTTGCAAAAATGATTAAAAGGGGTGAAATGATTAACCAGGAGGCTGAAGCAATGTGCCGCGGGGAAGTCTGAAAGAGGCAAAGGTTGACCAGAAAGCATTAAACAAAAGTGGCAACATTTTTTAAAAATTGGCAAATGATTAACCAGAATCCCAAAAGAATGCTCAGAGACTAAGTCCCAAAGGGGAAATGGTTAACCAGAAGCTGGGGGAAATGGTTAACCAAAAGTTGCAAAAATGATTAAAAGGGGTGAAATGATTAACCAGGAGGCTAAAGCAATGTGCCGCGGTGAAGTCTGAAAGAGGGAAAGGTTGACCAGAAAGCATTAAACAAAAGTGGCAACATTTTTTAAAAATTGGCAAATGATTAACCAGAATCCCAAAAGAATGCTCAGAGACTAAGTCCCAAAGGGGAAATGGTTAACCAGAAGCTGGGGGAAATGGTTAACCAAAAGTTGCAAAAATGATTAAAAGGGGTGAAATGATTAACCAGGAGGCTGGAGCAATGTGCCGCGGTGAAGTCTGAAAGAGGGAAAGGTTGACCAGAAAGCATTAAACAAAAGTGGCAACATTTTTTAAAAATTGGCAAATGATTAACCAGAATCCCAAAAGAATGCTCAGAGACTAAGTCCCAAAGGGGAAATGGTTAACCAGAAGCTGGGGGAAATGGTTAACCAAAAGTTGCAAAAATGATTAAAAGGGGTGAAATGATTAACCAGGAGGCTGAAGCAATGTGCCGCGGTGAAGTCTGAAAGAGGGAAAGGTTGACCAGAAAGCATTAAACAAAAGTGGCAACATTTTTAAAAAATTGGCAAATGATTAACCAGAATCCCAAAAGAATGCTCAGAGACCAAGTCCCAAAGGGGAAATGGTTAACCAGAAGCTGGGGGAAATGGTTAACCAAAAGTTGCAAAAATGATTAAAAGGGGTGAAATGATTAACCAGGAGGCTAAAGCAATGTGCCGCGGTGAAGTCTGAAAGAGGGAAAGGTTGACCAGAAAGCATTAAACAAAAGCGGCAACATTTTTTAAAAATTGGCAAATGATTAACCAGAATCCCAAAAGAATGCTCAGAGACTAAGTCCCAAAGGGGAAATGGTTAACCAGAAGCTGGGGGAAATGGTTAACCAAAAGTTGCAAAAATGATTAAAAGGGGTGAAATGATTAACCAGGAGGCTGAAGCAATGTGCCGCGGGGAAGTCTGAAAGAGGCAAAGGTTGACCAGAAAGCATTAAACAAAAGTGGCAACATTTTTTAAAAATTGGCAAATGATTAACCAGAATCCCAAAAGAATGCTCAGAGACTAAGTCCCAAAGGGGAAATGGTTAACCAGAAGCTGGGGGAAATGGTTAACCAAAAGTTGCAAAAATGATTAAAAGGGGTGAAATGATTAACCAGGAGGCTAAAGCAATGTGCCGCGGTGAAGTCTGAAAGAGGGAAAGGTTGACCAGAAAGCATTAAACAAAAGTGGCAACATTTTTAAAAAATTGGCAAATGATTAACCAGAATCCCAAAAGAATGCTCAGAGACTAAGTCCCAAAGGGGAAATGGTTAACCAGAAGCTGGGGGAAATGGTTAACCAAAAGTTGCAAAAATGATTAAAAGGGGTGAAATGATTAACCAGGAGGCTGGAGCAATGTGCCGCGGTGAAGTCTGAAAGAGGGAAAGGTTGACCAGAAAGCATTAAACAAAAGTGGCAACATTTTTTAAAAATTGGCAAATGATTAACCAGAATCCCAAAAGAATGCTCAGAGACTAAGTCCCAAAGGGGAAATGGTTAACCAGAAGCTGGGGGAAATGGTTAACCAAAAGTTGCAAAAATGATTAAAAGGGGTGAAATGATTAACCAGGAGGCTGAAGCAATGTGCCGCGGTGAAGTCTGAAAGAGGGAAAGGTTGACCAGAAAGCATTAAACAAAAGTGGCAACATTTTTTAAAAATTGGCAAATGATTAACCAGAATCCCAAAAGAATGCTCAGAGACTAAGTCCCAAAGGGGAAATGGTTAACCAGAAGCTGGGTGAAATGGTTAACCAAAAGTTGCAAAAATGATTAAAAGGGGTGAAATGATCAACCAGAAGTCGAAAATAATGTGCGGCGATGAAGTCCTAAGGGGCAAAAGTCACCCAGAAGGCAGGGAAATGATCAAACGAAAGCAGCCAAAAAATTATTAAAAGAGGGGAACTGATGAACCAAAAGATGAGAAACGGCCCGCAGAGACTAAGTCCAAAACGGGAACTGGTGAACCGGAAATGATTAACCAAAAACTAAGTCCGAAGAGGGAACTGGTAAACCAGAACTGAGTAACCCGATTTTTAAAATTAATTATAAATGGGGAAACGATTGAGCAAAAGGCGGAAATTAAGTCACAGGGACCATGTCCGAAAGGGCAAGAGGTTACCCCGTAGGGGGCATTCGTCAACTCAATCTGAAAACTTTGGAGGCAAATCTGACCAAAATGCGGAAATCGGACCACACCGCGAGGGGCGCCATTCGACGGGGCAGGGTTAGACGCGTCGAACGGTACCTGAAGGTCCCGGCTGCGACACGTGAGTCCGGAGATATGGCCAGTCAAAGTCTGATGGGAGGTACCGAAGCCGAAAAATCGAAACGCGTTTGCGGCGATTCGGTGTCAGAGAGTCGGTCACGAATTCAAATTCGTCCCGCTGATTCGCCAATTGCCAGCCGGTTCCGGGGGGATTGGCGGGGTACCTGCAGGATAGTAAGAGGTGGCATGTCGAGACTTAGCCTGTTTACCAGACTTGTGTCTAGCGCCTCCAGGTCTGCAGAGACCGACCCGGGCTGCCGCCCAACCGACTTTTAAGCCTTTTGGGAGTGGGAATTTTTCCCATTTTTCCCCATTTTTCGGGTTTTTTGGTCGGGCTTGAAAACGGCGGCCCCGAGGCCTCCCGGGGCTGGCGGGCTTCGGCTCCCTTG
>NW_027139871.1:0-5000 GCF_035084215.1 Heptranchias perlo | reverse complement strand
GTCGAGTGCCGGGCCGCTGAAAGCGAGCAGGGTGCCACCGCTCGGGGCCCCGGTTTGTCCGTCCCACCCGGAGGCCCATATCTCCGGAAGGCACAGGCCGATTTCCTCCGGGTATGGCTCGTTGCGTGCGGCCGGACCAGGCGCAGCGGACGGTACCGAGCACTCGGAGGTCCGGCGCTGCCCGCCGGAGGTACAGCGAAAGGCTGCAAACCACTTTCCGCCGCCTCCCTCCGCGGGCGTGAGACCGACGGTCGTCGGGTTTGGTTCCGCGGCTAGAGCAGGACGAGGGGCAGCGAACGGTACTGGAAGGAACCCGGTCGCACACCGGGAAGTCGACTAGCGGGCCGCCGAAAGCGAGCACGGGGCCCCGGTTTGTCCGTCCCACCCGGAGGCCCATATCTCTGGAAGGCACAGGCCGATTTCCACCGGGTATGGCTCGTTGTGTGCGGCCGGACCAGGCGCAGCGGACGGTACCGAGCACTCGGAGGTCGGGCGCTGCCCGCCGGAGGTACAGCGAAAGGCTGCAAACCACTTTCCGCCACCTCCCTCCGCGGGCGTGAGACCGACGGTCGTCGGGTTTGTTTCCGCGGCTAGAGCAGGACGAGGGGCAGCGAACGGTACCGGAACGAACCCGGTCGCACACCGGGAAGTCGACCAGCGGGCCGCCGAAATCGTGCTCGGGTCCCCGGTTTGTCTGTCCCACCCGGAGGCTGATATCTGAGGAAGTCCGAGGCCGATTTCCTCCGGCTAACTCGGCGGGCAATGTGTCCCCCCCACCATCTTCGGCTGATTACCGTGGCTGGACCGGATCAAGGAGCAACGGAACCGTGCCAGAACGACGTCGGTCGGACGGGGTGAACTGATAGTGCCGAGGCCGGAAACCGAGCCGGAAATGTGCACCGATTTATTGGTCCCACTCGCAGGCCCATATCTCCGGAAGGCCGAGGCCGATTTCCTCCGGGTATGGTTCGCTGCGTGCAGCCGGAAGGGGAGCAGCGGACGGCACTGAGCAGCCGGAGGTGCGGCGCTGCCCGCCGGAGCTGCAAGCGAAAGGCTGCGCACCGCTTTCCGCTGGTTAACTCGGCAGGCCGTCAGGCCGACCGACTCCGCTTCAGCACGGGAGCTAGAGTCGGGCAAGGGGCACCGAAGGGTACCGGAAGGATCACGTTCGGACACCGGGAAGTCGAGTGCCGGGCCGCCGAAAGCGAGCTCGGGGCCCCGGTTTGTCCGTCCCACCCGGAGGCCCATATCTCGAGAAGGCACAGGCCGATTTCCTCCGGGTTTGGCTCGCTGCGTGCGGCCGGACGAGGTGCAGCGAACGGTACCGAGCACTCGGAGGTGCGGCGCTGCCCGCCGGAGGTACAGCGAAAGGCTGCAAACCGCTTTCCGCCTCCTCTCCCCTCGGGCGTGAGACCGACGGTCGTCTGGTTTGCTTCCGCGGCAAGAGCAGGACGAGGGGCACCGAGCGGTACCAGAACGAACCCGGTCGCACACCGGGATGTCGAGTGCCCGGCCCAAACCCGCTACCCCCCCCCCACCCGAAAGCGAGCCCCGGTTTGTGGATTAAAAGTGAAGCGGCAAAGATTTGTAAAACAGCGTGAAATGATGAACCAGAAGCCCAAAGTAATGGTGGGAATAAAAGTTCCGAAATGTGAAATGGTGAACCAGAAGTTGTGTGAACTGTTTAACCCAAAGTGGCAAAAATGGATTAAAAGGGGTGAAATGATCGACCGCAAAGCAGGGCAAGCATTAAACAAAAGCAGCAGCATTTTTTAAAAAGGGACAAATGGTTTACCAGAATCCCAAAAGAATGCTCAGAGACTTAAGTCCCAAAGGGGCAAATGGTTAACCAGAAGCTGGGTGAACTGCTTAACCCAAAGTGGGAAAAAGGATAAAAAAGGGGTGAACTGATCAACCAGAAGTCGACAACAATGTGCGGCGATTAAGTCTGAAAGAGGGAAAGGTTGACCGGAAAGCAGGGAAATGATTAAACAAAAGCAGAAAAATTCAGTAAAAAGGGGCAAGTGGTGAACCAGAAGTTGGGTGAACTGCTTAACCAAAAGTGGGAAAGAGGATTAAAAGGGGAGAAATGTTGAACCAGATGTCGAAAACAATGCGCGGCGATGAAGTCTGAAAGAGGAAAAGGTTGACCGCAAAGCAGGGAAAGGATTAAACAGAAGCAGCAATATCTTTTAAAAAGGGACAAATGGTGAACCAGAATCCCAAAAGAATGCTCAGAGACTTAAGTCCCAAAGGGGCAAATGGTTAACCAGAAGCTGGGTGAACTGTTTAACCAAAAGTGGGAAAAAGGATTAAAATGTTGTGAAATGATTAACCAGAAGGCGAAAGCAAAGTGCGGCGGCGAAGTCCTAAAGGGGAAAAGGTTGACCAGAAAGCAGGGAAATGATTAAACAAAAGCAGAAAAATTCAGTAAAAAGGGGCAAATGGTTAACCAGAAGTTGGGTGAACTGCTTAACCAAAAGTGGGAAAGAGGATTAAAAGGGGAGAAATGTTGAACCAGATGTCGAAAACAATGCGCGGCGATGAAGTCTGAAAGAGGAAAAGGTTGACCGCAAAGCAGGGAAAGGATTAAACAGAAGCAGCAATATCTTTTAAAAAGGGACAAATGGTGAACCAGAATCACAAAAGAATGCTCAGAGACTTAAGTCCCAAAGGGGCAAATGGTTAACCAGAAGCTGGGTGAACTGTTTAACCAAAAGTGGGAAAAAGGATTAAAAGGGGAGAAATGTTTAACCAGAAGGTGAAAGCAAAGTGCGGCGGCGAAGTCCAAAAGGGGAAAAGTTTGACAAGAAAGCAGGGAAATGATTAAACCAAAGCGGAAAAATTCAGTAAAAAAGGGGCAAATGGTTAAACAGAAGCAGGGTGAACTGCTTAACCCAAAGTGGGAAAAAGGATTAAAAGGGGAGAAATGTTTAACCAGATGTCGTAAACAAGGTGCGGCGATGAAGTCGGAAAGAGGGAAAGGTGGACCGCAAAGCAGGGAAAGCATTAAACAAAAGCAGCAACATTTTTAAAAAAGGGACAAATGGTGAACCAGAATCCCAAAATAATGCTCAGAGACTTAAGTCCCAAAGGGGCAAATGGTTAACCAGTAGCTGGGTGAACTGTCTAACCCAAAGTGGGAAAAAGGATTAAAAGGGGTGAAATGATTAACCAGAAGGCGAAAGCAAAGTGCGGCGGCGAAGTCGTAAGGGGAAAAGGTTGACCAGAAAGCAGGGAAAGCATTAAACAAAAGCGGCAACATTTTTTAAAAAGTGGCAAATGGTTAACCAGAATCCCAAAAGAATGCTCAGAGACTTAAGTCCCAAAGGGGAAATGGTTAACCAGAAGCTGGGTGAACTGGTGAACCAAAAGTGGGAAAAAGGATTAAAAGGGGAGAAATGTTTAACCAGAAGGCAAAAGCAAAGTGCGGCGGCGAAGTCCAAAAGGGGAAAAGGTTGACAAGAAAGCAGGGAAATGATTAAACCAAAGCGGAAAAATTCAGTATAATGGGGCAAATGGTTAACCAGAAGCTGGGTGAAATGGTTAACCGAAAGTGGCAAAAAAAGATTTAAAGGGGAAAAATGATTAACCAGAAGTCGACAACAATGCGCGGCGATGAAGTCTGAAAGGGGAAAAGGTTGACCACATAGCAGGGAAACGATTAAACAAAAGCGGCAACATTTTTTAAAAAGTGGCAAATGATTAACCAGAATCCCAAAAGAATGCTCAGAGACTAAGTCCCAAAGGGGAAATGGTTAACCAGAAGCTGGGGGAAATGGTTAACCAAAAGTTGCAAAAATGATTAAAAGGGGTGAAATGATTAACCAGGAGGCTAAAGCAATGTGCCGCGGTGAAGTCTGAAAGAGGGAAAGGTTGACCAGAAAGCATTAAACAAAAGCGGCAACATTTTTTAAAAATTGGCAAATGATTAACCAGAATCCCAAAAGAATGCTCAGAGACTAAGTCCCATAGGGGAAATGGTTAACCAGAAGCTGGGGGAAATGGTTAACCAAAAGTTGCAAAAATGATTAAAAGGGGTGAAATGATTAACCAGAAGTCGAAAATAATGTGCGGCGATGAAGTCCTAAAGGGGAAAAGTTTGACCACAAAGCAGGGAAAGCATTAAACAAAAGCGGCAACATTTTTAAAAAAGTGGCAAATGATTAACCAGAATCCCAAAAGAATGCTCAGAGACTAAGTCCCAAAGGGGAAATGGTTAACCAGAAGCTGGGGGAAATGGTTAACCAAAAGTTGCAAAAATGATTAAAAGGGGTGAAATGATTAACCAGGAGGCTGAAGCAATGTGCCGCGGTGAAGTCTGAAAGAGGGAAAGGTTGACCAGAAAGCATTAAACAAAAGTGGCAACATTTTAAAAAAATTGGCAAATGGTTAACCAGAATCCCAAAAGAATGCTCAGAGACTAAGTCCCAAAGGGGAAATGGTTAACCAGAAGCTGGGGGAAATGGTTAACCAAAAGTTGCAAAAATGATTAAAAGGGGTGAAATGATTAACCAGGAGGCTAAAGCAATGTGCCGCGGTGAAGTCTGAAAGAGGGAAAGGTTGACCAGAAAGCATTAAACAAAAGCGGCAACATTTTTTAAAAATTGGCAAATGATTAACCAGAATCCCAAAAGAATGCTCAGAGACCGAGTCCCAAAGGGGAAATGGTTAACCAGAAGCTGGGGGAAATGGTTAACCAAAAGTTGCAAAAATGATTAAAAGGGGTGAAATGATTAATCAGGAGGCTAAAGCAATGTGCCGCGGTGAAGTCTGAAATTGGGAAAGGTTGACCAGAAAGCATTAAACAAAAGCGGCAACATTTTTTAAAAATTGGCAAATGATTAACCAGAATCCCAAAAGAATGCTCAGAGACTAAGTCCCAAAGGGGAAATGGTTAACCAGAAGCTGGGGGAAATGGTTAACCAAAAGTTGCAAAAATGATTAAAAGGGGTGAAATGATTAACCAGGAGGCTAAAGCAATGTGCCGCGGTGAAGTC